>NC_133975.1:74161117-74462152 GCF_047716275.1 Strix uralensis
AAGTGCGCTGTGCTGGGGGCTCTGATCCTTACAAATTTAAATGAATGAACTGCATGTCTGTCTCACTTCAGCACTCTCCTTTCAGTAAACGTTTTCCCTCTTTGGTTTATGTGGCTGGCTTTATTGATTAGGTGGAAAAAGCTGGCCTGGCAAGCTGGGCACTGAAGTAGGTCTGGAGAGATCTGGCGCTGTTGCTTGGCTCAGGTGGGGATCCTTTTTCCCTTTTGAGACATTGGCAAATCGCTTGATCTGTGCCAGCTCCCCAGCTGCAATCTGCAGAGAAAAGGCTGCTAACCTTGAAATCAGCCTAATTCTGGAGCAGCTTTTCTACATGGAGTAAAATAAAGAACCTCCATAACCCAATCTATTTTGAAGGGGGAGGGAGAAAGGGTACAAAAGTACTATGATTTTCTTTATTGGTCTGAGCTCCTGTTGTAGGCAATAATGGAAAACTTCTCCCTGTCCTGTCAGAGACTACTTCTTAAACAGCTGTATCAAATAGAATTTTTGTACATAAAAAGACTTGCAGTTTTTTGAGTTTCAGAAACAGCCAGTAAATAGCTGTTTCAGTGAAAAGTCATGCTAACACCAATGCACTCTTCTTTCAAGCTGAGGTTTTGAATTACCCACTATGTGTTTGGCCAGATTAATTAACACATGTCCAAAGCAGTTTCTGTGGAGAACAGCCCATAGATAAAGTATATTCCAGTAAATTTTCTGCTGACTGATTCAAAGACCAAAATGTTGAAAATAATGTGTCTATTGACAGCTTTTTTTAACAGTAAAAATGTATGGCTCTGGGAAATTTTGTGATTTGCATTGCTTGGTTCTATTGGTATGAATGTTGACAGAAAACTCTTAATCAACCCACTGTAATCATATGAAAAAGGTTTGTGGTACCAGGACATGAGCTAGACAGAATTTTCCATGCCAGTTTCATTCTAATTCAGCATAAGAGGAGTCCTTTTTATTTTGTTTCAAAAGCAGGGGGGGAAAAAAAGAGAAAGAGATAATAGGGAAAGTGGAAAAGATACACAATTCATGTGCTTAATTTCTCCATCCATCCATCCCTCTTTTATTTCTCCTTGCAATTATTTTACTAATATTTACTAATCAGTACAGGATGATCAAATGTCATCAGAAGATTGGAACTCAATGCATTATCCTTCTGTGCTGCTAAACTTGACAGTAACTTAGCATGTAATGATGCTGAAGCCTGTCACCTCACTCTTGCATATATATAGACTGACCATATTTTCTGTATACTCAGCTGTTACTGAAATATGCTACTGAAGCTAATAGGCAAGGCCAATGATGCCCATGTCTTTGTATTCAGACTCTAGGTTCATAAGGAACACTTTCTGCAACTAACTGCTGTAAACTGGACTTTAATCCTTATGTCATAGCTCTAAACTTAATTCAGCTTCTCTTGGTACTTTTAAAACGTTGTGTGTGTGTGTATATATATATTTCACCCAATACAGTTGAGTTTTCTTTCACATCATTGTTGTATCTGTGAATTACATTCCAGACAATTTTTTTGAACACATTTCAATTTTGATTTGGCAAATGCAGCAAGCTAGTAGACTTGAAATAAATGGTCTTAAAATGACATGGGATTGAATGCTTCCAGTTGTCATTACTGCTTACAGAAATAAAGGCTGCAGGTTGCTGTGAACTGGCAAGAAAGACTGCAGATTTGGGACGCATTCCCCAGCTTTTGTCAATTGGCAGTGCTCTGCTGACTGTAGAGCTACACTCGTATAAATCAGTGGAGTAACAGGCTTTGAGGGGTAGTCATGCCCTTCAGATCTGCATATGCAGATCATTCACCATGCCACTGATCATGTACAGCAGTTTTTAAGTCACTGCTTATCTTTGTGCATGTAGGAAAATTCACTGGCTCTACTATAACAGTGTCAAAATGATACGTGCTTATGGAATAATTTTTTTTCATAGATGCAGTGATGGAAGCACTGTCACCCTGTCAGGGTGGTCAAATTATCAAATGTTTTATGTTGTGTTTGCCTCTTGTCCCCATGCTTACTACAGAAATCAAGGCTTTTCATACAGTAGCTTTATGTGGGGTTTCAAAATGGGCTCAAGTAAATGTAGCACTTGATTAAAAAATGGCTTTCTAACACTGATTCTCAGGATTTTTTTTCAAGTGCATTTTCAATAGATACCTTCAGTTTCTTTTTCTTTGTGCAGACTCACATTTCAGCAGAGATATGAGCTACCTTCACCCTAGTGAAAGCTTTAAAATCTATTTCAGAAGGCTTTGCGGCAATCTCACTTAACCTAGAAGCAATATTGGTATCTTTCTTCTTAATTACATATTTTTTTATTTTTTTATTAATGAGGCTACTCACCATTATTGAAGCAAACAAATATGCACTTTTGGTCATGCTGTTTTACTTCTCTCCCTGTATGCTTCTTTTTAAGGTGGAATGCTTGCTGTGCTGAGAGCTAAACCTAAGCTAAGTGGATGTTAAGACACTTAACCTTCTTCTCTTCCTTCAAAATTCTGTTTAGAACTGTACTTTTGGAGATGCATGCTGAGGGACTTGCCTGCATACCTAAACAGGTAACGCAAGAAAATCAGACAAGGATTTTGTTTTCCTTCATGACTTTACACTGCCCCCTTTTTTCCAGTCTCTTAAATATTATGAATATTAGGCAAAAAAAAAGGACATTTTATTTTATGGCTTTATAATTGCTACTAGATCTAAATGAGGACCAGGAAGCGTTCACCTCATGGAGTGTTCTTGATATGAAGTCCCTGGACTACCCTGGAACATGTTTTTGACCATTAAGCTCCTGGCAAATCTAGTATTACTGGTGCTGAACAAAACCCTGAGGCACTTTGGCATTAATGAAATTGAAGAAGCACCTTGTGACTCCAGCTTTAATCACTGGAATGTGTAACAAAATTAGCTGCAATGAATCTGAGATCAACCACAGGAAAAAAAAGCAATTTTTGCGTAGGAAGAACTCTATAAAATTATTCATTGTAAAATGGAGTCATAGTACATATTAATCAATTATAGATTGAAATTATAGAATTTTAATACACATAAATGTTTCTTGCATCTGCTTATTTTGTTATAGTATTATTCCTGAAAGAAGGAGAAAATACTTCCCCCCGACCCCCTTTCTTGATTCTCAGATGACCACAAACATGAGGGGGGGGAGGGGGGGGAAGGTGAAATCCTTTCTAACTTTCACAGTGCAGTGCTAAGAAAGATATCCATGTCACATACATGTAGTGATGTTATAGCTTCTAGTCTGCTGCATGTGTGATTGGAGAACATCCCATTTCCAGCATGCAAAACCAAATATTTAAGTTCAGTCTTTACAAGGTGCTTGGCTGTCAGTTCCTCTTAAACATTGAGTCACTGTGTGTATATCTACTCTCCTTGGCTAGATGAAATCAAATTTTGGGGCTGGGTCCTGTGCTTAAGGACTTGCAGCTAGACAAACCTGTGTTGTTCTCTCTTAATTTCATAACTGGAGAACATTTACTCTAACATTTTTCAGCTGATTTAACAGATCATTTGACAGGCTGTATGTGTGCGAATGAGTGGGAACACCTGAATTGAGTTTTGAAATTTTTTTCAGCAATCACAGAACTGTAAATATATTTGAAAAAAAGGCAAACAAAAATAAATCATCTTGAATTTATGTAATCACATGAGGTTAGGACCTGAGGATTTGAGAAAAACAGCAAACTGAGGTGTGGGATAAAAATGTGTTAACAGCACTGCATTTATTTCTTTTGTGTTTCAGGGAGTACTTGGAATAGTATTTTAGGAGCTTCACAGAAATAAGCAAAATGCATGCTTAATTCTTGCCATACTTCAGAAAAATACGGTGGGCATTTTAATATTGGCTAGTAGAAAACTGAATTAAAAATCTAGTAATAAGTGAGTTCAGGGTGCTGAAGGAAAATATAATTGTTAGTATTAGCTTTGATTCATTGCGGAACAAAACCTTTCCTTGTTGTCCAGATGAGTTGAGGGTAAAAAAACCAAAAAAAACCCAAAAAACCAAAAAAACCCCCCAAAACAGTTGAGGGTAAAGGCTGATCTCCTCTCAGTTAAAAAGTAGCAAAAAAAAAAAATAGAAAGTGAACTTGTTTGTTGCACATTGGTGATGCTAGCTGAACAGCAGTGAAAAACACTTTGCAAGAGGAGGAAATCCAGAAGCCACTTAACAACGGTAGAACTAAAGAGCTGATCCTTGACCTGGATGATGACGAGTGGTGCTCCTGATCCTCCAATCCTGACAGGGAAGGGAAATGCACCAGCCAAAACCTGCACCTGAGCTGGGAAGTCCTGATGATGCAGATACCTGTTGATTGCTTGGGTATGTGCATGTGTCTAATCCTATTGAAAGTATTAGCCCATGTGTTGAAATTAAAATGTGTTTTGCTAGATGACTGAGCAATGATGCATGTGGTGTGTGGTGGTGTGTGTTGCTTTGAAGTCTGTATGTGTTGCAAAGATGCTGAAATACAACTGTTCTGAGACGAGGCTGGTGTTAGATGTTAGGCACTTGTCTAACTGCTTCCCTGAACCTGGACAAAGAGACAGGTCTAAATTCCGGCTGGTGTGTACTTCGTATTAAAATTTTCCTAGCTGGTTAAGAATTTTGATGTAGTCTCTGATCAACCTATCTTTGTGTATGGCAGTGTTTTTGTTCTCTGTGTTTTCTTGTGAGGTCAGGAGGCAAAGGTGTATCAGCATTTTTCACAGGACTTAAGTAAGCGAGAAAGTGAGAAGAGCCAAAATGTGACCCTCCAATTGGAAATGCCAGATGTGAAAACAAGTTTTTGATGTTTACTCAAAGGATTTTCTCCTTGCCAAAAGACATGCTTACAAAGGCTAGATGTCCCAGCAGCATATGATTAGAATTTGTGATGGCATTTGGATGTCCCTTCTAGACCTAACAATTTTAATGCTGCTTCTGGCTTCTGTGACATAAAATTTAAATGAGAACCTCTAATTCTTTGAGAGGGCCCAAAATATTTTGTAAGGCATGTTTTGCAGTGGAGCGCCTGGGCTTCTGGGATATTGAGAAGAGTTATTGTTAGACAATAGTCTGTTTCTAAGCAAACCTGTAAGGAGGATGTAGCAAAAATGGAAGAAATGTGATCTGCCTCCTAAATAAGTAAACTTGGTCATGTTAAATGGAAGATAGTGAAAGTGAGACAAAATACCATAAAGATCTAGGGTTTATGCTGTAATGTGTGGAATTGTCTATACTAGGTAAATGGGAAACTCTGTGTTCAAATATATACTAGCCTTTGGTTTCAAGTTCATGAATTTGATGCATTTGGAAATAAAGTTAATTTTTTAATTTGGAAAAAGTCCAAAAGCTTTTTGCTGCTTTGTTATTTCTTCACAAAGCAAATTCTCTTCTTTATTTGTAACTTTGATTGCAAAGGGAGAAAGATCTCTTTTAATAAATGCTTGCTGATATATTTAGGTTACTATCCTGATAAGCTCAGTTAGGAATCAGTCCAAATTAAACTAGACCAAAATCATAGTTTATAACTATAGCTAGTTTGAAAACTGGTAGGATAATGCCTGAGGATTTCTTAAACCTTTTTGCTCTCTTTCTGCTTAAGAAAGGAATATGATTATTTGTTAACATTTACATTCAAAGCAGTTAGGATACATGTTCACAGTTTTTTATCAAAATTGCAACAAATATTTAAAACAGTTCTTGATCTAATCTGGCTAATGAAAGACCTTTATCTCCTGTTGAAAAGGAATGCAAAAAAGCTTCTGTGAGAATTTGGAAAAAAAAATGTTTAGTTTTGTTTTTTTTCTTGTTATAGTTTTGTACAGATGGCAGGGGAAACTTAAGTAACTTTATATTGTGACTTCTTGGTATATCAAAGCCCCATTACATGTGCTAATTTTCAAGGAAGCAAGTTTATAACTGAAGAACTGATTTTTTTTTTTTCACCTTCAAATATACTTCAGTTCTTGAAAAGAAAATTAATGAGCTTAATTTCTTACATCGTGTGATTGAAAGAGTGCATAAGCTCAAGTGTTTTGCTAATTTAGGGTAAAGACAGATAAAGACAGTAGCTTGTGGTGTTTATTGAAAAGAAGTTACTTATGCTTATGTGAGAATAATGAAAATAATAAGAAATGAAACTAGCAACTAATAAAATGAGAGGGATGGGAGGTGTGGCATGCAGTGTCTTGCTGGAAGAAATAATTAAGGTGTTTGTGGGGTTTTATACATACCTTTATTTATCTATTAAAGTAAAGAAAATGACTTACAAGTTGAATTGCGAATACTTATCAGACAATTAAATATACCGTAGGAAGAAATTAATAGAATTTTGATTTTCAAAAAGTCTTGGAATATTAGGCAGGTTCCAGAGGATTGCAAATAAGATAATGCTGTGCTGTATTTAATATGGGTAAATTCAATGACCAGGATAATTATAGGCTTGTCAGACCAATATTAATCCAGGCAAGATAATGAAGAGCCTGATACAAGACTCAATTAATACAAAATTAAGAGAAGTTATAAGATAATGCCAATTGGCATGCATTTATAGACAATAGATTTTCTTAAACTCACTTTATCTCTTCTGATGTGATAACACGTTTGGTTTGTAACTGTAGTGTTATTAAAGCAATGGAAGTATTTAGAGCAATTTGACTTGGTACCATCTGGCATTTTAGTTAAGAAAATAAGCAAATGTACAGTCAACTAATGCATATTAAAAGGATGGAAAATAATAATTGATACAGCTCAAAATGTACTTATAAATCAGAAATCATACCAATGGAGTAGAAGAAAAATTAATTCATTATTGGAAAAAGTCTGTAAACACAAATGACTGAGGTAATGGTAAATCTTTGGGAGAGGGAGGGGAAACAACTGTTTGATCATGTTGATCATATGCTAAGTTACACATTTGGAAATAACGAATGACTGTTGTATGTCCTTGGTTGGGCTTGGTAGTGACTCTATAAAGTTGTGTCTTGATGGTACATGTGATCTGTGTCTGTCTACCTCTCTGCTAAATAATATCATTAGGTCATCTTCAAGAAGCCTGAATCTGTAGCCTAGCAAGTCGGAAGGCTGAGGAAATACATCTGGGGTTCTAGTTTGTCCTAGGCCGGCTTACAGGTGGTCTTCCGTTTTGTTGTTTGTTATTCAGTGGTAATCACTGTAGCCTTTTTGGCACATGTCAGCATTTTCCTGTACCTGACCACAGCACCCTGTACTGCCCCAGCCAGGCAGGGAGCAATAGCTCCTGCTGCTGGGTGTTGCCTGGGAAGGGTGTGTGTGTGCACTGATGGGACGAGGCAGCCCTCAAGAAGGGTGGTCCTGGGTGCAAGCTGGTTCTTGAACAGCTGCTGCTGTGGAGAGAGGGAAGTGTAATGCGGCTGTGGAGGAAGGTATTGCTCCTGAAATGGGTGTCTGGATCCCTAAGGGCCCTGACAAGCCTCACCTGGGGCCTCCACCCACAGCCCCTGCCCATGGGCCCAGGACAGAGCTGAAATACATCACATTCAGCTCTCTGTCCTTTGGGAAGTGGCAGTCCATTGTTTGTGGTCTGGCTCTTGCAGTTGCTGAGGGCAGGGAGCAGCCCAGCAGTAGTGTGACAGGCACTGTCCTTTAGGTATATGTTGTCTAACTGAAGTGCAAATGCTGAACTCTGTTTTGTCCTTAGGTTTTAATTGGTCTTCCACACAAACTGGTTAGATCTTGCTGGTTTTGAGTGTTTCCAAAGACATAATATTAGGTACCCAGACTACTTAAAAGTCAAATGGGGAAACAAGGTGTCCAGATAACTTCTTGTTTTTATACAATTCTGGCAGTACATGCTTCATCTTCACCAAGTCTGCTTTTGGGCTAGGAAGGCTATTATTAGGGCAAACTTCTAGGCTATGACGCTTTAAAGTGTGCATGAAAACGCTGCTCTGAGGCTGACTTTATGGCTTTTGCTTTGTTCTGCTCATTGCCGGGCAGCAGAGTAGCCTAGTGGAAAAACGGGCAGGCAGGAGCACTCTTTAATCACCCACCCACCTAACTTCCAAAAGATATTTCACTGTGGCTGGCATAGTCTGAGCCTGTGTGTCCTGTCAAATTGCCTGTTTTCTTAGAAAATCATTCAGTTTCATCTCACAGTTGTTAATACTTAAAATACCTTTTGTTACTTTTGACCTCAAATAATGTGTGTAGGTATATTTATGTTTTAAAGTCTGCTGCTCCATATTGTATGGTCTTATTCTATGTAGTTCATATAAAGTTCATTACAGACGGAGCACTCTGTCCTCTCTGGGAAGCAGAGATAATTCCCAGTTTAAAAGGAAGACTGATTTCATATGCAAACTAGGGGAATAATGAGCCATCCAGAAAAAAAAAAAAAGAAAATCAAGATGAAGGGAAATGTAGATAATCACTTCCAATTGAAAAACAGTTGAACTGAAAAAAGATGGGTAATTTGATAATACTTCGTAGTGAGCTGTTGAAGTGGAGCATGCTCTTCTGAAGAGAGACCAAGATGTGTTCAAGATTGAACAGCTGAATAGGTGTAAATGAAATCTTTTCCTTAGTAAAAGTGTAATCTAGTTTCCCTTGTTTTAAAAATTCAGCTTCATTGCTCTATTTTCTAGATTCCTTTTTGTAACAGAATGGTTTCTATCCAGGGATGAATCTCTGCTTTAAAGAGATACTTAAAGAAATTATTATCACTGGGGGAAAAGGGATATATGCAAAAAGAGTGTGTTTATGGTAAGTATGCTTCGTCACAAAATAAAATCTCCTTTACATGCAGTGCCCACTGTAAAATTGTAATTGTGTGGTAAATGAAATGCTCTCCGTAAGAAGATATCCCACCACTCATCCCCCAGACTTAATACTGGTGGAAACTGATGGTAAGTCTATAATCACTAAATCAAGTGTGCGTGTGTGTGTGTATATATAGAGAGAGAGTATGTGTGTGTGTTAAAAAAATATTTGGGAAGACAGTAAACTTAAGAATGTTTTTTGTCGTGTTTAGACTTCTTAACTGAAACTTCAGTGATTGAATTTGTCTTCCCAAACACTGGCTTTAAAAGGAGATGAAAGAAAAACAAATATTAAATGGGAAAAGTGGGTTTAAAAACGTTCCGTTGAAAGACAGAAGAAACTTGTTTCTCTAAATTCATGAACTGACAAGGCTGATCTTGGTAGTTGTTGATTGGTTTCTGTTTGTCATTACTCCTGACTGATTACAAAAATTTACTTTGACCACTTATGTATTCTTCTGTTGTCATTTAGGTCATAACCTTGTAGCAGTGAATTTCACAGACTAATTGCCCTGTGTAGGGAAGAAGGGATGATAAATAGGAGTTTTGAATTTTCCTTTTTTTACGTGTCTGAGTGGTTGTCTTTTGCAAGAGAAGGTGAATAGAAATTAATAAATTATATTTTCTGTCGGTTTATTCTTCAAGAATCTCTTCCTTGCCCTATCACTTGGGTACAGAGACTGAGCACTTCTAATCACATCTATCACCTGTCTCTGAATTAATCGGCTATCATCTGTTCCTTTTGAAATGAAGGATCTTGAAGTGAACACAATATACCGCTTGAGTATAAATTTGATTTCTATGATGACTTTATACTATCTTTCACCTTATTCTATTCCCTTTCTTATGTAAAATAGCAATGTATTACTTTTTTGACTGTTACAGTACATTGAACAGTATTACAGTAATTTCAAAAGTGTTTCATTTGGGACTCAGACATTTCCAGAGCTCAATGTGTCTTTAATGTGTTAATGATTCATGTGTAAATGCTAGTTTATAACATCTCCTTCACTACAGTTGGTTTTCTTTTATTTCAAAGTAGTTCTCAATAGCCTTTTCAGTATCTGGAGGATGCATGAAGTATCTCACACTAACTTTATTTCACGCAGTAAACATCATTTTACAGATGGGATTTTCTCTTAGTCTAGTCAAAGTTCTCTGAGAAATCCTAGAGGGCAAAATTTTTGGACCCATGCCGTTTTGTTTGTGTATTACTTTAAAGTTGCCATCATGCAGATATATAACTCCAGCTAGCTATTTGGGGTGATGACATGCAGGTTCCTTTTCCCATCTGAGCTGACACCAGGGAAGCAATTTCTGTCTTGATTAGGTGCCTACCATGACTTTCAGGCTGATTGCTTGAGGATGACCCTGTACTTAAATTGTGAGGAAACAGAGTAGATTTTCAGCTGGCCCCCACTGCCTTCTGAATGATAATCTGGACTCTGCACTGCTCATGGATGGCAGCCTGGAGCAGCCCGCTGTCACGTTGCAGGGTTTTTTAGTTGTTTGTGGTTCTGAATCCACTTTCAGTTATCTTCCTATTTTGGGCAGGTGAAACTGGGTCTGTCTTTTCTAGGTCTCTAATGGGGTTAATAGAAAGGGTGAGCTTGGTGCCTTGATAAGCCTGGGAGAGATGTGAGGCATGGAGGGGGGAATTTGAAAAGGGGAAAGCAAAATCCACTTGGGAGCAGATCTGTAGCTCCTGCTGATGGAAGTATTCTCTAGATCAGCCGCTTCCTTCCTGAAACAAAGGACTGATGCTGAGTCATCATGTGGAGGCTTTTTACTTAGAGATATGTCTGAAGAAAGAGGATTTGTTCGTGACCTGATGCTTTGATTTCCTATGCCCTACAGATAGTCCTGAATGGGTGGGCTTGCTTGGGTTCAGCAGGAGGATCAGACTGACAAATGAATTGGTACAGCTGGCTAGCTGGAGGTTGCATATCAGAATTTTGATTAATGCTACACCCTGTGAAGTCTGTAGTTGAAGCCTGGGAAGAAAAACCCTTTGATAAATCCACAAAGAAGTTTGGGAAGGTTGAAAGGTCAGTGATAGAAGTAATCCAATTAAGATTTACCCTTTCATCTTGTTCAAAATGTCATTTTGGGAATCTGCTGAAAAATCAGCTACTTTGTTATCTGTACAGTTCAAGTACCAAACATTTTTTCCTTAGTATCAAAATTTTTAACTTTTGAATTGTGCTTGAAGATATTTAGGGATTTTTTTTTTTTTAGGAGTGTTAAAGAGTTGTTACCATAATAATACATAAAAATGTGACACAAGATACAACATGATTTCTTCTGAGGCATATACAATGTTTATAAAGCCTTTTAAGGAAATAAGTCTACTGATTACGTTCTATAACTATGAAATGTCTTGCATAAAATACCATAAACATTAAAACTTCTGCTTCCATTAAAAGATGATAATGTACGCAGTTGCCCCTAGTGAGGGACGCAGCTATGCCAGTGGCACAAATACTATTCTAATAAGTCTTAGAAGCATACTCTGAGAGGTGTAGTAGCTGAGTAGCATGATATGAATTTACCATTACTTGCATGATGTAGGAAAATATTTACAGCAAGTAAGAGTTAAACTTGAGAGATTCGTGTGGAATTTCAAGTCTAGTCAGGTCTTGACGTCACTAAAGAGACATTAAATTCTTGCTGCTGTAAGTTGACATGGGAATTTGATTAGCATGATTGTATTAGGGGAACCTGCCTTCACCTTTCCTCTCTGTTCATGACCTACAGGGAACTATCTAGAGCTACATATTTCCTATTCCTTTTCTCTGGGCAGGGAAAAGCTCCTTTTTTTTTTTTTTTTTTTTTAGTACCCCCCCTTCCCTGCTCTGAGCACTGTAGGGAAAGTAGCTCAGAAAAGGCAGTCAACTTCAACCAAGGTATATCAGCAGCTACTTCTTAATCCACTCTCATAAAGGGACTAACGGCAGAATTATGCCTCGAGGATGTTTCTGAGCATGGGAGTTCCTACAGTGGTTTGTCTTATGTAGCTCTTTGTTCAGGGCTGTCTGATGTGTTCTCATTGTGTCTCCTTACCCAGAGAATTTAGCTAGATCTATTATAGCTTTCACATAGCAATTCTCACAATGGAGAAATCTAGTGTCTATGAGCTGCTTACCCTTCTTGGGATTCCCACTCGGTAAAATATTTTTCTCTAGTCTGTATGTAGGGCATTACTGTGATATGATATAGTATGCACATGTAACTTACAGTTGTGAACAAAATGGATTTTTCTGTTTTGTGCACATTCAGTTTAAATGTAATGCCTCAGAATCATTATTAATAATAATAAAAAAACCCCTAACAAGTTGGTGTGTTAGATTCTTTTGGTGCAACCTACTGTTTTACTGAGTTAAGTAAATGGTGATAGTGAGGATTATGACTATCTAAGTTTGCTTTGGTATATCAATTAAAATGTGAAGCTCATGTAGCGTGGGTAAGTGTTTTAGCATCATGAAAGGTATTCTTGGAGCAGAATTGACTGTTATAAGCAAAGAATGCCCCAGCCTAGGAGGAAATGTGGCTACTTGTGAGGATGCCTGTTTGCAAGTGGGAAGACCTGAGCTCTTATCCCTACCTACTAGATCTGAGCATTGAATAATGTATGTTTACTGCAAAATATATAAGTTGCATTCCACACCTGCATGTTCTTGTCCTTGTCCAATAGAGGCCTAATGGTAATTGTCTTTTATTCAGTATATCATGTAGTTTAGATTTTAGCTTCTTTTTAAAGATTTTTAATAGCAATTACTGGGCTTGGTTGTGCATCCTGACTTTTAAGAGAATAATATTTTTGTAGCCTTTTATCAATATAAGGTGATTAGGCCAAGAAGAGGGCTGCTCTTGTGTTTTCTGGCTTGGAGGCACACAGTGTCAGCAAATCAGGCTGCTGGCTATAGAAACACCTTTTGTTATTTTCTCATTTAACTACAAGTGAAACTAAATGGCAATAACAAGAGAATTTATTTTTCCTCTCCTGGCATTTGTTCTGCCATATGGACTACCGTTTTTTTGAAAGGCTGCCTGAAATTGTCCCAGATGTTTCTTACAGGAAAATACAGATGCATTAATATGAAGG
The DNA here is from genome assembly GCF_047716275.1 of Strix uralensis. NCBI lineage: Eukaryota > Metazoa > Chordata > Aves > Strigiformes > Strigidae > Strix > Strix uralensis. The sequence goes on from NC_133975.1 coordinate 74,174,051, forward strand.
CAAATTCAAGGTGAAAACCCATGCGTTTTTTAGATGTTCTGGATCTGTTGAACTCAAGGAAGGTAAAAGCGATGGTTCGTTCCATATGAGAAGAATATTTAATAAAAAAGTTGCTGACAACTGCAGTGAAATAATCTGTTAAACATGAGGGACTGAAATCAACATCATACTGATTAAAAAGGGAAAAGAAAAAGAAGCGCTGATCTCTTGAGATTTCAGCCAGCTTTGGTTAACTTTGACGTACATCTTTGACTTTGAACCACACCAGAAATGATACAAGAATAGCTTTGGATCAAATTGTTTGGAAGTAAACTTGAAATTTTAGGAGATTAATGGCTGGATTTAAGATTCTGACTGTGTTCAATTTCTGGTAGTGATCAGTATCTTGATTATTCTTTTGCTTATGATAGTACAGCTTCACAAATGTGAGTGGTATCATGTTAAAAAAACTGATGCAAAAAGAGCCAAGTGGGAAATTTTTCTCATCTGAGCTTATTTGTGTCTTTGGACCAGATCAGTTGTTCACAGAACTGTTGGTGGCGTAGTAGACATCTAAAATATTAATAGTTGTACAAGTAAACACCTTCTTATCATTTCACCTTTTATAAGTACTTTGTTTAGTTTCTACCCTGAAACTTTGCATTCAGTTAACCATTTGATCATTTCATGTTGTAATTATGTTAATCTGTGTTAATTGGGTATTAGAAGATACTGAATATAAAAAATCATTGGTGAAATTCCTAACTTAATAGCATACTCCATTTTATAGTGTGAGAGTATTTAGACCAAAAATACATATGTCGTCAACTGTAAACAGAGAGCAATATTATAGAATATACGTTTGGCTTTTCCTCATTTAGTGTGTATCCCTGTGTCTACCTCTGTTGTTCTGATCTCTGTTTTAAATTAAAGCTTGAATTGGATTGGAAAACCTTTTCACTGGAGTTCATCAGTGTATGCTATTTCAGCAGTTTACTTCTTGGTTTATAATGGAATGTATTCTTTCAGTGGGAGTACCAAGGGCTACGTAATTAAGGAATAGTATGCAGGTGAATGACTTGGATATTTCATACTATTCAGCTGGGAACAAGCTTAAATATTTTTCATGTTTTAGTGCATTAGCAAACAGAGAAAATGGGCTTCTATGAGAATCTTTCATCTAAATCAGGCAAATGGATGTGTACCAATACTTGCCTGAATTAGATGTAGTGGTTTACACTAGGCATAGTACAATAACAGTATTTACTTTAGAAAATACTTGTTTTTGCAATGTCAGGATATTTTATTTTACTACACTGTATGTCTGTCTTCTGAGCTCGCTGTATCACATCAGGAGCTGGTGGCCTGGAAATTCTAAAAGCAGATTGTAAGGAATTACCTGCAGCTAGGAATACAGTAGCCTTCTCTAATAAGAGCAATAATAAAGTAGATTATAAAGTCATCTTCAAAAAATGAAAAGCTAGAATGAAAAAAATGAAGCTAAAAGATAAAGCAAGTCCTATAATGGATTTAGATAAGTCTGATGGCACAAGATTTATGTGACTAAATAAGTGGGATTAAAAAAACCCTCACAATTTGATTTCCTGCTCTCCCTACCCTGGGATTTCCATGAAGACGTGCAGTATATTTCAAATCATGTTTTCAGGTGCAAGAAGTGGCTGTGATTTCTGCTAAAGAAGGTTTTCTTTTTTTCACACAAAAGAACTGTTAACCTTCAGTGGAAAGCCATCTACCCTTAGGCTAATTTAGCTTTGAAGAAAAACTTTGTAATTGAGGAAGTTTATCAGTTGTGCATGTTTACAATGTTTGTAGTGCATATGTTAAGAAAACCTGATGCATTTTATTTGCATGAAGACTGGAAAATTAGGGAGTGGAATCCTGTAATTCACCTGAACAGACTGTACAGAAGTGAATCAGGTCTAGGATGGTGGACAAATAAGCATTATGTCAGTGCTTTAGATTTTATGGGAAAGTGCGTGCTCTTTATCGACTATAATGGGGGGGATTAGCTTCCTAAATTAGGCATATGGTACACTTAATATTGAAAAAGGTGCCAGGTTTGTTTAAAGGAGTTGCTTTCCTTCGTGTGTGTGTTTTGGTTTTGTTCATTTTGGTGTGGTTTGTTTTTTTTTTTTCCTTCCCGGAAGACACATGAAGTGTAGGGACTGAATGTAAAGGTTCCTGTGATTCAGGTCTCAAATGTGACCCAGAGGAAACAGAAAAGTAGGTTGAGTAATTCACATGGCAACCTGAGGAGGACCTTTTTTCCAATAAAAGGGCCCACAGATCGGTATTGATCAATTTTTTTGAGATCCCCTTCAACAACTTGTTGATGGCTTTTGGTGGGATGTTGTCTAATTCCGTGACTGACCTTATTCAGATTCTGCACATGTTCAGCTCCTTGTTAGTTTTTGCCCTTACAGGAAGCAAAGAGCACAGTTGTCATTGTCAACTGTGAGACTTTGAAAACAATTTTTATCACTATTTCCTTAAGCAATTTGATACTTGGGTTGTTAAAGTGTGTATGTTTTAAAGTCAGATGTTCTCCTGGCTGCTTCAGAGGTGCTGAGTAACTGCATTAACCTTGGTGTGCTTTGGCAACAGAAGGGAAAATAAAAGCCAATAAATGTCTTCTACAACACTGACTCTGAGGGCACAAAGTGAGGTAGTTATGAGCCATGGGGGGATAATCTGAACAAGCGTATCTTTCTCTTCAAATTACCTATTGCCGCTTTAATATTAGATAAGTGTGTTTTAAATCAGTTCTCTTTGAATGGTTCATACTGTTTGGGTTGGCATGGGGGGCTCTGTTGTTGACATTCACCGATGTGTGTTTTCCTCTGTTATCTCCAAATCCTACATCGAGAACTTAAAATCTCTCTCCCTTTTGCTATATTTGACATAACTATTGACTGTCCAAACACTGTCTGCTTTTAGGAGGCTAGGCTTTGTTTGAGCATCTGGACCATCCAATTTCCTGCAACCCCAGATTACTTTTTACTTTGTTGGTTGACATAGGTAAGCCTTTAAGGCCACATAACATGAGTCTGGTAGAGATAAGCAGTTAGGTGTGTTAACATTTACTTGAACTATACAATGGTGTGGTTGAGACTCTGGGGGGGTGAAACAAATGTATATCCCTGTTCTTATGTTGGTGTATAAGTGCTTGGCACTTGATATCTGCTTCACTTGCCCCTGAAGCTTTTGTGTTCTTCAGAGAGCATGGAAGGGACCCTTTCCAGGGTTGGAGAGGCCTGAGCTTGTTCCGTGCTGGCCAGGAGCTGTGTAACCATTCATTCAGCACTAAGCCAGAGCATCAGTCCTACTGAAAATTTTGGCATGAAGCTCGGGCTCAGTAATGGCCAAGCCATGTTTAGGTCACTTAAAAGTTGCCTGATAACCAGGATTGCCTCTCATTTGCAGAATAAGTTAGGATACATTAAAGTCCCTGGAAAGTACAATAGAAGGATGAAAGTGCAGTTGTATGGGTGCTGAAGTCAGCCTAAATTATGTTGTTATGATCTGGTCCTGCTGTTTATGGTGTTTTTCTTTCCCCTTCCCTTCTACTTTTACAGCTACATGCATAGAGCTCCTTGAAAAATAGGTAGCAGGTTCATCATGTGGTCATGTATAAACAACGTTAGAATCTCTGCTGAATGAGTTAACTTGATCTTGAAGCTAAATATTTAATTCAGCTGCTCACAGCTGTGTGAATATTTTACTGAATATTCTGAAAAACTCTGAATACTGAAACAGGCCAAAGCTTTCCACAGCATTTTCAAGAATGTCATTTATTTTTCCTGGTTTTGATCAATTGGCAAGAACAGACCTCTCACCTGAAGGCTAAATTTAGCAAAATTCCCTTTGACTTCAGTGGAAGTTCTTACCCATCCTATAAGGCTTTGATTTGCTAGTCTTTGATTATTTTTTTAATTTTTTTTTTTTCTTAAACTTTTTTTCTGGATATTGGAGCTATTTGAATGGGTCTGTTAATGGGCTGTGCTTGATTTCCATCTTTGATGTCAGTAGAGATTTTGCTTCCCAAAGCCTATATATAGCATGTGTCTAACAGGAAAGGAGAAAGAAAATTTAATCTATTTGAGGTTCAGTTTATTGGTGTTATTAGCCATCAATCTTAATAATGTCTTAACTCCAATTTTTGCACAAATTTAATAATATGAATACTTTCAGTCTCTTGGAACAGTTGCAAAACCAATTATAGAAATGTCAGAATTTCCACAGGAAGGTAACCTTCCTCTTAGCAGTATCAGGTGAACAAAACAAACTGATAGTGTCAGGATATAATTGCATTTTTTCCCAAATAAACCATCAACTCCCAATAAATAATTAAAACAAGCCGTGTTCCTCAGGATGCAACAGTTCAGTAGCTGTGATTAAAAAGTGCTAGGAGCCATTATTAGATTTTTTTTTAATGATAAATTTTCTCTTATTGTCAGATTGTCAGATTTTATTACCTTGCTGTTCTTTGGGGTATATTTTCTTTTCCCCAGGTTTACTGGGAAAGCATAACTCGTGTCACAGACTGTAATGAGATATATGCTCCATGATGATTTCACAAATGACCTTTGAATGATCTCTATTCTAGAAAGAAACATGTGAATCTAGACTTATAAATGATGATTAAATTTTTCAAAGCTATGTCCCAAGAGCCATAATATGTCTACCTAAAGCTTTGACATATATATTAAATAATCCGTTTCTCCATTTTACTTCATATTGTCTCTGGCTAATTGCTTACTATTTGGTGGCTTAATAAAACATTTAGTTTCAATAAACAACATAAAACCCAGAAGGACCTAAGGAACATAATACAGCCATGAGAGTAGACTGTATCTTGCTCGTTGGTGATGATGAAGCATGAACTACATCAAAGATATTTTGACTTCCAGAGTCCAGGGCCATTTTGTGGGACTGTCAGGTTGCACAGTTCTTAAACGTTAAGCAGTTTTATTAGACACAATAAAGAACGTATCTCACAGTGTTGTTTTATTCATTTTCAGGATTGAAGAACAGCTTTTAAAAATGTGATTGTATTTTTTTCCTAAATCTTTTTTCACTTGAACTTCCTTTTTTTCTGGGGTAGCATTTCTTTTTTTCTGATCTGGGCTGGTTTCACAGTCTTCTCTAAATGATAGAAACTGTTGAAAGCATTTTTTTTTTTCTCTAGAAATTGAAATTTAAACATGAATCTTAAATTTGAATTTTGCCTAATTAAATCTCTTGAGCTGAATACATCTGCTGAGCAGGTACAAATTAAATGAAAATTGAATAAAGTGTTCTGTAAATCAAACAGCAAAACTTGTTATTGGTTGGTCTCTATCAAATCTATTTTTAAAATGGTATATGTTTTAGCCAGTGAGTAGGGACTTCTTTTAAAATCTAGTTGTCAGAAATTTACTGTCTGTGCTCTATTACAAGGTCTAAATCATTTAAAAGCAACATCAGAATAGATGTTAGGCTGTATAGTACTGCCCAGTCATTGACAACTCTGGACATCTGAAGGAATGGAGTTTTAGACACCCAGAAAAATCTAAGATACAATTTGAGAAATGTAGGCACCTTTGCAATTGGGCAGCAGTTGAGGAGGATTGCTCAGGATCATAGTTTTGGATAAGTCACATAATTCAGCTGATTCTGTAAGTACTCCATTGAAACAAAAGATGATCTCATTAGAAGAGAATGAGTTGCAGGGTCATAGCAAACATTAGAGTTAGAATGGAAAGTAAGTGTTCCCAATTCATTTAAAGCCTAGGTCAAGTGCAGAAAAAAATTTTTTAGAGTCCAAGTCAAATCTTTTTACTGTTACAGACAACCACATCTGTTTCTTTGGGAAAGATTTTGGTTAGTTTGCTGGATGTAGTTCTCTACACAATACAAATATTAAATACGAGTTGCTCTGAAAAACTAATACTTAGATATCCAGATTTATAAAGGTGTGTAAGGAAGAAAGAATCAAAACTTCTTCCAGCCTCTTGCTTTCTTTGTGAATGTGTAAACATGTAATTGATAGATTCTTAAGCCTGGGGTGTAGTGGTCCTGTATAAATGAAACAAACGTTTTTAAACCAGCAAATGGGGCCAATGTGTTCAAAAACCTCTCTGTAGGTGAAGGCTGTTGCCTTCCATTTCCATGCCCAAACTTGACTATGTGTGCATACTCATGGTAGTGCTTTATTATTGAACGCTTGCCTCTCTTAATGCTGGTGGGATAAATTTAATGTTCTCCTTGGAAACTCTTCTAGTTTCACCTAGTTTTAGGAAGGTGAAGTGCATGCAAGCTTTCAATGCACAGCATATGATACTAATGACTCCTCTACTTTCAAATCCCATTTTGAATATAATAGCATAGTAATATCTGCTCTTCTGAGCACCACAGATCAGTTCGTTTTGAGTGTAAAGGTTTGCTGAACATCGATAGTTTACTAAAAATAGAAAAATTTTCATGCTGATAGCTGATGAACAACTATTCAATAGCTACTGTTATCACGAGAGGTCATGCTAAAGACCAGTCTTGCTCTCTGGGAATTGATCTCGTTGGTAAAAAATAAAACAATTTGATAATATGATGGACTCTATTTTTTTTCTTCTGTCTATAGTTCTGTACTTTCATATAAAGCCTGATCCATGGCTTGTACATTCCAGCAATTTTTTGAAGCTTGCACAAAATATCCTGTTCAGGTCTACTGAGATGTTTCAGCAGGATGAGTGTCTGTGATTCATTTCACAAAACTGTTTCCCAGATCTTCATTACTGCTGAAACAAATTGCAGGGACAGACAGAACTCAACCATTCAACAACATTAACCTGTTTTCCCATATGCTGATCTCACCTTGATCAAATCCCCACTCTGTGTAGCAGGCTATAAAAATGGAAGTGCCTTGCAGCATGCCCTCCAGGTCTGCTAATGAAGTCTAATTCCCACTGGGGAACAGAAGACAGCATGCTTCAGAACTGAAATATTCTTCAGAAGGTTTAATTTATCCCATATTTGGACTTTAGGGAACAAGGCAAGAAGGAGCTGAAAGAAGCTCTTTAATACAAGCATCTTGCTGATGTTTTTAATTCACTTCTACTAAAAGCAAATAAACCTGAATATCCCTAGTCTGGAATGCTATTGCAGTTGCCCCGTAACAGCGTGTACGTTGCAGACCTCTTACTAAATGAATGTCCTTCTCATCTTCCCTCCTCTAAATGCATCTTGCTGGCAGCTTTTCTTTTTTCTCTCATTTTTCTTCTGCCTACCCTTTCTGGATTTTCTTTGTCTTGTCCTACTGGATGTCACTTTTGTCTGTCTTTTTCCTATCTCCCCATCTTCCACAGCCTCTTGTTTTTGTTTCTCCAGATCAGCAGTCCTTATTGCACCTGTCATTCTCTAATAATGATTAGGAAATTCATCAGCATTATTATAATATCTTTTTTTTTTTTTAAATAAAAAACTAACTTCCTTTCTGGATTTTTAAGATATATCTGCACATCAAGGTATTTGTCTTTAGACTAAATAAACTGTCTGAACCGAGAAATAGACTATTTCATTTAACTGAGAGGTGGAACTAAGTATCTACATTGTGGCATTGGGTAAAATACATTGCTATGCCCTCTTATTTTTCTCCCGGATGGTTTTGAGTTAGCAGGTGTTATTCTAGAGGATCATCTGGTTGATCATGACATACAAGAGCAGCTGTAGATACATGAAATAGTGATTAATACTTTGTGCAGTTATGGTTGGAAGGTATGAACTGAAACAAAACCAACTGACATTTGAAATAAATGAGTTTGCTGGGATTTCCTGTTGATTGAACAAGTCCTCTTGATGGCATGTATGATACAAACTTGTGAATAAAGTGGAAGAGAGGTTTGAACACTTCCTACCTCCTGTCCAGAAGGGTGTAAAACAGTTGCCCACTGGAAGCTTTGTTTTTCAGCTGAGAATAAGAGCTGGAGCTATTTTAGTGAAATCATTTGTCCTTGTAGGAGGAGTGTGCAGGGCCCAGTGACCTCAGACCATGGCAAGACATTTGATGGGATAACTGCAGTTCCATTTCCATAAGTATGGGCATGCAGCAGCCACCTGCCAGGGCAGAAACTTGAATTAAGAGGTTTAAGCATAAACAGCAGAAATATTTTTCAACTTTTTTCATCTCAACAAGCAAAAAAGATTAGGTATCAAACATGTGAAGTAAAAGATTGATGCTGTCTCTCTTTTCCTGGCAGGCCTATAGTTTTGTGATATACTAGCACCTGTCAGTAGAAATCTTAAGGGTGTCTCTTTTCCTGTTTCATGATGTAATGTGACTGAGCTAAATTTCTGCAGTGTCTTGGTTTTGGTGGTGTTTCCAGGAGCAGAACATGAATGCTTCATTTGGTGCAAGTGCATGGTAATCCAAAAGTTCTGTGCTGAGTTATAAGCTACCTAAATGTGAGGTGTAGAGTCTGGTCTTAAACCCTGTGCCCTGTGGGAGATTGGGTATTTGAATTAAGTTTTCTTTCCGAGTAGGGCTTGAGCCTATTAACTTTTTTTTTTAAGTATATAACACTACTTACACCTCTAGTGTCCCTTCATAAAGAAGCCAGAAGTTAGACTACTTGGATAGTTTACACATTTAATCATGATGTTTCAACTGTTTCCTGCATCCAGGGTTAGCTCAGAGTGTCTCCCTGTACAGCAACAAATACAGGAATCGCAGGATCAGTGAGCGAGCAGCATAGAGCAAGACATTTGCCTCCACAATTGGGAGGAAAAAACCCAAAACCACCAGCCAAAAAACCCACTACCAAGTTTGGTTGGTTTTGTTTTGGTTTTGTTTGTCTGATTTGTTCTTGTTTTCACGGGCTAAGTGATATAAGCACCACGTGTGTAAATAGATTAACTGAGGTGATTAATGGAGGAGAAAACAAGAAAGGCAACTCTTGGATTGGGCAATCATGCATCCATTATTTTCTGAACTGGCTTGAAATTCATGAATACGGAAAATGCCAGAAATAAAGTGGATTATCTTTTTACTTTCTATGACTGCTTTTCACCTTGGCAATCCTCTTTTCCTCTAACTTCTTTATCATCTTTATGTAATTTCACACATGTACAAAGGCTTCTCCATATATAACTTTCTGTTATGCTTCAGCGTTCAGAGGTTTGAGACTGCTTCTAAAGATGTGGGTGTATAGGAACTTTGAAGGCTTGCATAGAATAAAAGGAGTTGCAATGCCATTACCAATGCTGATTTTTTTTTTTTTTTGAGTGATGAATTTTCTGATCCAAACAGGCTATTCTACAGTTTGTGGATTTGGTATGTGAATTTATACTTTTAAATGTTTATCCATTTCTAAACCTGTGTGACTGCATAAAAGGTCTTTCAAATAGCTTTTTTTCAATCATTGCAGCCTGTGTCTATGTATTTTACATTGTGTATTGCTAGCTGAAGGACACTTTCTAAACCAATATTTCCTGTAGCATTACATGTATGATCTGCGCAGATGACCATGACCTGTTTATCTGACTGTACGTATCTATCTAAAGAGTTTTACACTGAAAAGCTGAAGTATATTTGGAGCACTTTCCATGTAAATGTGTAATAAACTTGTGAGTTACTAACCACTGCCACCATATCACTTCTTAATAAGAATTTTAAAAAAATAATCATTTCTGAAAGACAATTTATTCCAATCTTGAAAATTAACTGCCAAGTCTTCAAGTCATACAGAATAACATTCTTCATACATTTCTTTTCGCCTAGGTCATCTTTGGAGCTCATTTCTCAGTTCCATCCCACGTATTTTTATCATTCTAGCAGAATGCCTAAGCTGTAATTTTTATCTATGCTTTCTCTTTCCTTTTTTCCCTTCTCCATCTGACAGTTATCACACCTACTGACATGTAATTTTACTGACTTAATGGTTGTGATTAAATTCACCATTTCAGTAGACTCCCACTGAAATCAGCTTAATCTTGATATCTTAAATAGAGCTTCTGTGGCCAGGTTCTTGCTGTTAATCAAGCTGTTGCATGACTTTTGGTGGTGGCAAGTGGCTGGAGTTGTCCAGGGACAGAGAATTCACAGAGGTATGCTGAGGGTGTGCATGGCTGAGGTCAGATGGCTCTAGTGGTTGGGTATAATTTAAGGTAAACTTCACAATTCTGTTTTGGCCTTAAACTGTGTTTGTGCTGCGTTTCTGCACTATGCCTGGCTTGGCGTACCTGCACTAGCTCAGGGCTCCCAGAGGAGGAGCAGTTACGGGGTCCCGCATGGCTGTACCACTCTCTTGTACCCAACCTGGGCAGCCCTGAAATCCAAGCTGATGTGAATTCAGAGGTTTTGGTGTCTGAGGTAACTATATTAAATGTAGCACTTCAGCTGTGGCAGTCACACTTTTGTTCCACAGGCATACTCTGTCACATGAAACCAGCTTCCTGGGAGGCAGATAGTTTAAAATTATTCATACCTTACATTCTGCCTCAGCAGTACTGTCTAAGAACCTGTATCTCAAGAAAGAACTTTCTTCCTGATCATATCCTTTTCATTTTGTAACCATCTGTCACTCTTTCCCCACTCTAAGTTATAGTTACGTGAGTAGGTTCATACAGATGTGCATTTCTTTAAAAAAATAAAAGAAAAAAAAATTTTTGTTACAGAAATTTTGCAGCTGTGTTACTGAGGTAGGGTGCCTGAGCTAGCTCTGCTGAGAAGCCCTGAAGTTTGTATGGATGTGGCTTCTGGACTAGGTCTGCCTGGCTTAGGCCGTCAGTGCTACGGCAACCTACATAGACATGTAGGTCTGCGCAGAAGTACAAGTACAGGTTTCCCGTGCATCAGTCAGGCAATGGATCTTTAGTCAACTAAGGACAGAAAACTTAGCCAAGGGATGTAATGGCTTGTCCTTCAGCTTATTATTTGCAGGAAAAGGGTCCAAGTGTTGGATTTACACTGGAAGAAATCACACAAAACTTTGGTAATGACAAATGAATTGTGGAAAATTGGCATGGCATGTTTTTCCTCTGTCCACAGAAGTAAAACGTGTGTTCTGATAATCCTGAAATGCTACTTGTATACATTCCTCTTTAATGTTTCCTAGATGGAAAGCTTAGTAAGTGTTGAAGCTAACAATATTCTTGTTGCCAGTTCCTTTGGCTGCCAACTGCAGCTCAGATTCTCTGAATAGACATAGTCAATTAGCAGACTTTCCCATCCTGGTACTGGATGTAAGTGATTTCCAACAGAGAACAACTTAGAGATGTTCCTGCAGGATCAACCAATTACCAACATCCCATCGGCAAATCTGGTAGCACTGCTTCAAGAGCTGTGCTAAGCTGGAAGCCATTCTCACCTGCTATCACATGTCTTTCTTTCACAGGTTTTTACACATTTCAGAGGTGCTGGTAACTTCACCTAGGAAAATAATGCTGTGATTGTGATTTAAGATCCTGTTTCAGCAATGCACTCTCTCTTTAGGTTGATCATAGCACACTGGTAGGTCAAGAAAACAGGGGTTCTATCCAGAGAAAAATGTGTGTGTATTCATTAACTGTACATTTTATATATATATATATATATATATATATATATATCACAGAATCCCAGATCATCCAGTCCAACCTTTAACCTAACACTGACAATTCCCAACTACACCATATTCCTCAGCGCTATGTCGACCCTACTCTTAAACACCTCCAGGGATGGGGACTCCACCACCTCCCTGGGCAGCCCATTCCAACACCTAACAACCCGTTCTGTAAAGAAATGCTTCCTGATATCCAGTGTAAACCTTCTCTGGTGCAACTGGATGCCATTACCTCTTGTCCTATCGCTTGTTACTTGGTTAAAGAGACTCATCCCCAGTTCTCTGCAACCTCCTTTCAGGTAGTTGTAGAGGGTGATGAGGTCTCCCCTGAGCCTCCTCTTCTCCAGACTAAACAACCCCAGTTCCCTCAGCCGCTCCTTGTACGACATGTGCTCCAGACCCTTCACCAGCTTCGTTGCCCTTCTCTGGACACGCTCGAGTAATTCAATGTCCTTTTTGTAGCGAGGGGCCCAAAACTGAACACAGTAATCGAGGTGCGGCCTCACCAGTGCCGAGTACAGGAGTAAGATCACTTCCCTGTCCCTGCTGATGCAAGCCAGGATACCACTGGCCTTCTTGGCCACCTGGGCACACTGCTGGCTCATGTTCAGCCGGCTGTCAATCAACACCCCCAGGTCCCTCTCTGACTGGCAGCTCTCCAGCCACTGCTCCCCAAGCCTGTAGCGCTGCTGGGGGTTGTTGTGGCCCAAGTGCAGCCCCCAGCATTTGGCCTTACTGAAACTCCTACAGTTGGCCTTAGCCCATCGCTCCAGCCTGTCCAGGTCTCTCTGCAGAGCCTCCCTACCCTTGAGTAGATCAACACTCCCACCCAACTTGGTGTCATCTGCAAACTTACTGAGGGTGCACTCAATCCCCTCATCTGGATCATCAATAAAGATGTTAAACAGGAGTGGCCCCAAAACTGAGCCCTGGGGGACACCACTTGTGACCGGCCACCAACCAGATTTAACTCCGTTCACCACCACTCTTTGGACCCGGCCATCCAGCCAGTTTTTTACCTAGCAAAGCGTGTGCCCATCCAAGCCACGAGCAGTCAGTTTTGCCAGGAGAATGCTATGCATGCACACATATACATGTATTTTTTCTTTCCATCATGTCTGCCCTGTTAAATTTAGACTGATAATAAATGTGCTTTGTGATTATAATCTCGCAATGCTTACATGAGTAGTGTATACTCATATCTTACCCAAGTGGCTACTCTTTCTTGTTTGTTGTTTGCTTGGTATTCTAAAATGATGTTTGCTTTCGTTCAGAGTAACTTCCTGTAAATTATTTGTTGTTTACTCTTGCAATAAAGAATGGATTCAAGTCTTTGTTTTAATAGTGAAAAGGGTCTTAGTGTGAGAAAGTATTGTGCCTGTAATAATGATTTGCTTGCATAGAAACACTGTATAAAATCTTATTAAAAGAACATTACAGTTCAAGAGTGCTTGAATCCAATAAGGTAATTAAGTGTTAAATGCCACAGCATTGTAAGGCTTAGAAGCCAAGAGAACTAGTCTGATATACACAGCAATAAAAAGTAGATGTTCAGTGGAAATTTACAGCTATTGTTGCTCAAGAGTTGAAAGTTTATCTCATGGTATTGTGATATAACTTTTTTTTTCCTATTGATATATGAAATATTTTTTCCAAATTTTGCTCAGGCACAGATATTGCTGTTTTCATTTTTTCTTCCAGCCCTACTAGGTTGTCCAAATATAGTTTTACTAAATCAGGTACAAACCTTAAAAATTGGTTCGTTACTTTGGTTTACTCTTTCTGTTTTACCTAGTCAAGCTTGGAGAACTCCTTTCAACGTGGTACCTACTGTCCAGCATAATATTTACTTAAAATGCATCGAAGCTAGAGGTGCATGTGTTGCTTAATCAAATCACTGTGGTCAGTGTTTTAATACTAAAGTAAAAGGAATATTTGTATCTTCAGAGGCTACTATTGTAGATGATTAAAATATCCAAGTCAATATTGCCCAATTAATTTTAGTAATAAGCACAGTGGTCTGGAAGCATTATCTTTTTATTTATTTATTTAGGTCATGCTCATATGTATATAGGATACTTGCTGAACCTATAGCAGCTTTTGGCAGTTTGAAAATTATTGTTAATTAACTTCTCTGCTTAAAGTCCTGCAAGCTAAACTGTAGTTGATGAGTTATCATGCTCAAAAAATAATAAATCCTGAAGCTATTTCATAAACATAATCATTTAACCTGAATTAGATGCTCCATCAATAGAGACAGATCAATTCTTTAATACCATATTTCTATAGCATTATTTTGCATTTAGAAATACCTCAATATTCATATATATGCATCTGTAATTCTGGAAAGTAGAGAATTGGAAAGGGAATGGGAAGCCCTGCTGCACATATGGATCTACAGAAATGGAGATGTCCACTGACCTAGCCCTGCAATTTTGGAACAGGATCTGGTATAGTGACAATATTCTGCATTTTTTCATATTTTGCAAAATAACTGAAGTAATTATTTAATTTTTCTCACTCCTTAAATCTATGTGCTATTTATGTTGAACATTTTGCTTGAGCTGAGAAGAGAATTTCTCAGTTCAATGTCACTTATTGGAGTTATTTGCAGGGGATTGTAATAATAGCATTGAACACATTTCCCCAAAAGGGTAAGAACAGTACTTACCTGTTGTAGAGTTTAATTGAATGCTTAATTTATTCTTCAGAAAGCAGTCTGTTCTCTCCAGAGAACTACTGGTTGAAGTTTAAAAAGTACTTCTTGTTCTCTGATCTTGGAGAACAAATAGCTGCACCGTGGTTGTTCAGATAGGAACAACTGTTCCCATCCTTTCAAAGTGTGAACCATGCTCCTTTATTTTCTAGGAGGAAGAAGAAAAAAAGCAGATCCTGACTGCTTTGCTGTATTGACCACTCGGGGATCTCATTCTGGGTGGAGAAGGTTTTGCATTTAGGAAACGAGGACTGAAAGATGTAGCTTACTAGCATTGACAGCAGAGTCTTTGCTCACAAAAATGCAAAGACAGGAATCTGAAAGCCAGGTCTGGGGAACATGTTTTTGTACAAAGCTGACACCATATTACCTACAGATTGACAGTGATCTCAAAGTATGCTTGTACAGATTCATTGAGCAGAATGGCATGTGGGAAGAATTTTGGTTTTTCTCAGAAATCTGTGAATTGCTTTCTACCACTTCCTCTAACTTTGGAGTAACTGAGAATTCCCGCTTTGTGCTGCTATTTATAATTTTGTTCTAGAGAGGGCAAACTAAATTTTAATAATTTTTTTTTGTAATTTTAGAAGGGACAGAAATGGTTCTTTTTCTTCAGCTTTTTTATTGAACTAGTATAGAACAGTGCAGCTCAAAAATGAAAAAAAAAAAGGACCTGAACCCAAGATCTGAAACTTTATTTGATGAGATCCAAGGAAAATGAATCTACTTGTATGGGCAGAACAGATAACAATTTGATATAATTTGGAATATTTGAATCCCAGGGAAATATACTTCCTTCTCTCATTGGTGAGATGAGTGTGATGGTGATTTGAAGGTGACTCTGTTAGCAGTATATTGCAGCTGGAGAAAGTATCATATGTCCGACAATATAGTGAATGATGACACAATTGATTTTAGGAGTTTTCAGTAAAATGTAAAACCTGACACACTGTTTCTTTCATTATCCTTCAGTTTTCATTCTTTGCAAACTTTTGTTTGTGTGAGATGCAAGGGACAAAAAGCTTATCACTGTAATAAAATAGGGTTTTTTGATGATGGACTGTTGTGGAAGTTGGGGATATTTTGTCATTCATCATTTGACCAAGTTCCTAATTTCTGCCTGTTCCATTGGAATTTGTTTTACTGGAGCTGTTTGCCAGTGCAGTATTACAAAATGGTTGCTACAACGTTTAGTAATGTGAAAACTAACTGGAGTTTGAGAGGGGGTGATTAGGCTGCAGAAGACTACTTGTGTGTTCCTGATGAAGACTTGGTCTCTGTCCCAACACTGCTAAAAGTGTAAGTGAAAGAGTAAGAGGCAAGGTAGAAGAAAATGGAACAGCAGAGATGTAAATTATTGTGCTAGATACTGATGGAAAATGTGTAATAACTAAATAAATGTAAAGGATTATCTTTGTGTACTGTTATGAGCTAGGAAGTTACTTCTAGACAATAGGTATTATTAAATACAATTAGATATATTTCACTTAAAATAAGTTTGTGCTACCTGAGAGGCTTGCAGTTTTGCTTGCTAATCTATCTCAGATTGCTGATATAAAAAAAAATATTGGTGGTTGTTTTGCTAGAGCAGCATCAGTGGTGTTCATGCTGCTCATGGTGTCCATGTGCTCATGGACCAATGGGCTGTGTTAGGAGCCTTTATGATCTGAAAGCACAGTCTGTTGAGGCTGAGGTCCAATACTCTGCCAGACATCTCATATATCTATAAAGTCAGTTCTAGCTGCTGCTCTCCAATGGCCGCTTCCTACAGCACAGAACATCTGTCTAGAGGTACATAATGTCAAAACCTTTTTTTAGTACAGGGATATGAGATGGACGCATACAATCAAATAATTATAAGCCAAAAATGGTGACTGTTGTACCTGCTTAGACAAAAAGTTTCCCTGTAGCTCTTCTCTTACATATTTTCAGTGTCATTCTTCAGATGATAATGAATAGAAACTATTTTTAATTTTAAATAAGGTGAGAGTTGTTATATAATTCTTTTATTAAGATTGCTATGGAATAATAATTAGAAGTTTTAAATCATTGTTCAAAAACTCCTGGCCTTTCTGCTGGGTGGTAGGCACACTGCATAAAGTGGATATTTAAATGCCACTGAAGTCTATCGATGGTATTTTAGACTCCCTTACACAGGTGTAAATAGTAGACAAAAGCTGAGAATGAGGTCCCTGTCGTAGTCCAGTAATCCTGTGAAGCTCTGCTTATTCCTTTGCTGCTGTTGCCCCGTGTCTATGGTGGATGTTCCTTCCCCAGTTTCCCGTAAGTTTGCATTTGAGTTTCCCACAGATATGTCTGGAGTGCCTTTGGGATCTGGCTGTGGGAGCAGAGTGTTTCTATCCACGATTTTGCAGCATAAGTGTGCAGGGGTCTTGCAGGGAAACTTCCTACTATGTTTAGTTTACTAAACAAAGGATCTAACCACCTTTTATCTGTGATAGTAATATGAAGGAAACATCTGGCATTATAAATGTTTATTAATATCTTTTTAAGTCACATTTCCCATCATTTTAATTTATTTTGCATATTGCTGTATGAAATAGTTTCAAAATGAAATCTAGAAAAGCAATAATATATGCCAGATTATTATTTAAATCAAATGTTGTTAATGTCTTTAATTTTTATACTTTGATAGTAAAATTAAATAGCTTTGCACGTGTGGTGGTTTAGCCCCTGCCGGGGTCTGAGACCACGCGGCCGCTGCCCCTCCCCCACAAAGGGAGTGAAATACAAAGCCCCAAGACTGAAATAAGGAAAGGTTTAATACAACAGTGCAATAGCAACACAACCAACAACAACAATAACAATAACAGTAATAGTGATAGCAATGAACAGAGCAAAATAGCTACCAAATACAGCAGTTTGAAGCACGATGTACAAAACCACGAGTGCACCGCGCTCCCCGCCAGGAAAATGTGACCTGCCAGGATGTGAAGTCCGCATGGTATCTGAATAACCCGGCTAGAGCTCCCCCCCACTGCTGGGGAAACTTAACCCTATCCTGGTTAAACCAGGACAGCATGAAAACTGAATTGAAAGCTCCACTAAGAATTCTTATTTCTGTGGGGACTGGAAATTATGGTGAAGCACTCCGAATGTTTTAAACAACCTCCCTTCAGAGACAAAGTTCAGGAATTAAAGAACCAAGTTCACCTATCTTCTATAAGTATTGTCTTAATGTTTTTTTTTTATCATTTGCAAACATAAAATTCAGTTACAGTAATAATATTTTTTTGACAGCTGTAATGGCTAGGATAACTTGCATCTTGCTAATTATGTAAATAATGGAAAGCTCAGTGACAGAAGTTTCTGTAACCTGGGGGACTACACTGTACAGCAAAGATACAAGGGCTTAGAAAAACTGATCTCTCATTTGTCATGGAAAGGTATGCCATATGCCATTTAAAAAGTCTGATTTTGTCTTTTATTTATAGGGTGTGCAGAGTTGCGTGGAGGTTGTGGAATTATTAGAGATGAACTTGTCTAAATTTAATTCCTTCTGTTCATAAAATACTTCTGGACAGCTTGATTGTTTTTTAAATAGGTTTTCTATTTATTATTGGCAATTGTTCAACGTAGACTTTTCAAAGCAATCTAGAGGAATTGGGTGCCAAACTCCATTTAATTCAGTGAGATTTGAGCATCTTACTACTTCAGTATCCTTTTAAATTTCCAACCTTTGTGTATGCTTTTGAGAGTCATGGGTTAGCATCTGCTTAGTTTAAGAGTGTTTTCTGTTCGCACTGGTTATCTTGGTAAGGCATGATTCACTTATAATAATAACTAATAAGCGAATAATGTTTTATTTTAAATTTTGAAAGAAGAAAATGCAAGATATTTCCTAAGGGATTGTACAAAGTGCCAGACCTTTTCTGGAGTTAAATGGGTCAAAGGCAATTCAAGTGTTTTAAAAATTTGATAAGTTAATCTGATTTATTTCTTCTGATTTCTCTCCAAGAAAAGTCCTCTCCGGGCTGAGGATTTTGAATGATGCAGAATTTTAAGCTGATCCATTTGGCTACATATGGCTTATATCTGCCAGTTGTGGTACCAGCGAGTAAAATATATTCTCTAATTTCTACCTTGTTTCTCTCTGAATTTATGACTCTCTTTCTTAAGATGCTGAGAAAGTTGAAAATGACCCAGAGCTGTGTAATTCTACTGGGATCTAGGGTTTGGAAGTAAAGATTTTTCTGTTTAAAAATCATCACATTTATAGAGTGTGTGTGTATATGTATGCATTCATTCCCCGGTTCTTGCTTGTATCTTGTGGTGGTGCATATGGATATTTCCAGCCTATAAATAGTAAAGCATTTATAACTGTTTTCTAATCATGCTGAGTTTGTTCATCTGCTGCTGCTATTACCACCTGCGTGATGTAATGTCTATTAGACTTCATAGCCTTTTGCCCCCTGCACTTAGCCACTGCTCTCCTCTGCTTGTGGCTTGCCAAATGCCTTGTCGTGCTGCTGCATCATGGTGAAAGAACATGTGGGGCAGCTGCATCTTACCCAGTATCTACAAGTGAAGATAAAGGTTCCTTGTATATGATATTTGATAATAAAAGTTGCAGCTTCTCTAATCCAAGCAGTAGACAGCTGAATTTTCAATGTGTGCATGTTTTGAACTATTTTTTGGCTCGCATGCAGTATATTCCTATATAGAATATCTTGTGATTCTGGTTCTGCATGTAGCATGTATCCATGTAGGAGCTATAGCTGGGTGGAAAATTTGTTACATATGCATGAGAGATTATGTGATAAATTATTACAAAAAATGTGAAGTGAACTTGTGATACACATAATTGACTTTTTTCTCCAGCACTCTTTTAATCAAATCTCTAATATTTACAAATCAAAATGCATGTTAACAGCTCCTGCTTTAATACTTAATTTTTGTGTATATGTTGGTTTTGTTGGGAATAACCAGAAGGACTTCAAAGATTTTGTATTATCTTCATCTCTTATTCACTTTCTATTTTTTCTTCTCAACAAGAGACAGAAGGGAAACCTTGCTTGCATAAGGCATTTAGAAAACCTCTAAAACACCTTCCAAAAACTTTTGTGCATTCCCCAGGCACTGCTCTCTGCATTCTGAAGCAGGGCACTGCAAATCAGTACATTCATCCAAAGTGGAAACGATTTCTTAGAAAACCTAGTTTGTTAAGTAGCTTCCCTAATTTTCACATGTTGTTATGTATGGCTTTTAAAATAAACATCAGTGATCCAAATATCTTTCTCTTAAATTTACTTAAGATTTTGTATAGTTCTTGAATAACTGAAATTATTTTACTAGGTATATAATCGGTCTGAAAGATGGATAGATAGGTGTACAGTATTGGCTCTGATAATCAGTGTAGAGTGAGAGGACACTACTTACTATTTTTGTTGCAGACTGGAGTTAACCCTTTAATACTTTGCAGTTAAAAAAACCCTTTTGCTTTTGTTCTGTCAATACTTTCACATGGCCTGTCTCAAGGAGGAGAATTAAAAGCAGTTACACTTCATCCATGAACCAGCTGCCTAAACCTACTTGCAGTGTAGGAGGTTTCAAGAAAGGAGTTCAAGTTTAGTTTCTTTGATTTGATCAACAATGATTTAAAGCAAAACTTGTAGCATCTCAGATACTTTTAACTGATTTTTTTCACTTGTGGGTCCAAGGGGAATAGTTATGTTGCTTAACCTATAGTTTTCTTTAGGATCCTCATTTGTTTTTGTCAAAAGAACCGTATGACAGATTTAAAATAAAAATTGGGAAGCTTTTTGTCAACTGAATTGCAGTTTCTGCTGGTGTTCACTGGGATAACAGAATATAAATAGAAAAATGGCCCTGGGGACCTGAAGTGAAGTATGTGTGGCTGTACACTGTAAATACGTGCTACAACTGAATACAGACTAGTTCTTTTAAGATTCATAAATGTTTTATTATACATGTTATTTTTTCTCTTACTCTCAAGAGCCTGTAAATGACAGTGGTTGGTAACCACAGATGTGTGTCCTGGTGGTGAGATGTTGCACAGCTCTGGGTTGAGGCCAAAATCTCTGCTGCTGAGTTCCATGGAGTTCCCAGCTCTGTTTCCTCTTCCACCCCTAGCATTTCCCCCTGCTGAGTATTGTGAAAAGGGTTCTTGGGGAAGAAGGGGTGAAGTGTTTCTTCTTTCAGGACTTAAGGCATACTAATTTAAGATGTTATTGTAGGATCATCTTCATTAAAGAAGTAATTTGAGTCAAGAAGAAGTTATGAATGCATGTAAGAATAATAAAATATAAAAAGTTTTTATGATGAAGCTCAGCATTTTGGAGGCAGACCAGAAAGATAAGTGTGGTATCATAACTGTTAAAGGCAATATGTTAGACTTACACCTTGAGTTTGGTCTTATGAAGATAAATATTGTCAATGAATTAAAGTATTTGATGATTGCTTTTACAGATGAGTACCAAGTAATTTAAATGTGATCTAAAAATCATATCGATGGAGGCAAGTGTGCTGAAATAAAAAATACAGCTCAAGGAAGATATCAGTCATGTTCAACATTTGCAGTCACACACAACAGAAAACATTCCCAGAGAATTTACCATCCTGCTGTGCAGGAATTATGTAGGAATGAAAGGCATGGTTGTTATTCAGTTGTATAGCTTCATTAAAGGTGGATATACACAATTCCTGTTCTGACCATCACTGTTAATATAAAAGTCTATTCAGATAATTAGCTGCTAATCTGCTTGCTCCTTTACAGTTGAGGTGAAGGCCATCTCTGAAAGTCCTATACAAATCCTTGAATTTACTAATTAGCACAGATGTTAGTGACATATCACCTATTGTTAACCTCAGAAACATCTTGTTTCTGTGGGAATTTCCAGCTGTTTTTTTCCATCAGACACTCTCCATTGTTATACATGTGGTTATTTCCAGTTCCTGCATTTAGCATCCTAGCTATTTTAGTAATGCCTTTTTGTGTGTGCCATAAAGTACCATTTTTTTTTGTCCCAGTATAGCTGTCAATAATGTGTTGCTCTGTTGAGTCAGCTGCACATTTTTCTTCTTCTAACCCTCTTTTTATTTTTCCATTTTTTTTATTTGCTATTTAATCCCTGCCTGTATTCTTGTCCTTTACCACAGAACAGTGGAGCTTCTTCCTTTGATTTCATTAATGTGCCTCCACCTTCAGGCTTCTGCTTTATATTCTTTTTGTTGCCAGAATATCTATTTTCTGTGGTTTGTGTTTCTGGGCTTAATGCTTAAACCAGTCAATGGATGAGTTGGTTAGAAGTTAGTGTGCATTGCAAGTAAAGATAAAGTATGATCTGTCAACCATATGGCAAATCGCAGTGCAGGTCTGAACACGTGCATTCTCCCACTGTGAAGACTATTAGTTAGCTTAATAACAAAGATGTTTACATTAATTATTTCCAAATTACAGGATGGAAATCTGGAATGACTGAAGAAAGTTAATAGAAAGTAAATTGGCACATGTATCTCGCATCTCTCTATTGCCTTCCTAGGTTTCAATATTTAGTAAGTGTCCACTTCCTTAAGCAGGAATAAAAATTGGAAACAATAGCCTGAGCAAGTTATTTTCCAATAAATAGGAATGTCTTCTCTGATTAAAGAATAGTAATTGGCTGTTGTATGTTAACAGTGTGGCCCAGAGCAATTTTATAATAACCTTCTAAGTGCTTGCAAAAAAATCCCAACCAACCGCACCCCCCATCAACCCCAGCAACACTTTATTACTTTCAACAAATGCAGTTACTGCATTTCTTAATTCATTTTAGTGAGCTGTCAATAAATTTTAGTCCATTAGATGCAAAATTTAATTAGCTAGGATCATGATTTACGTGATTTCTGACTTGCTTGCTATTTACAATTTCTAGTAAATGTTGCCCTTGGCAAAATAAACATACTTAATTTATAGCCAGTGGTGAGCAATTATTTTTCATTTTGGTGACACTAAATGTCACTAAAATGCTGTCTGTTTTAGGTTTACAAATACACTGTTCTGTTGCCAGAGTCTACAAATGTGCTACAGTAATAAGAAGTCTGGGATACCTAAGTATCAAGGACAAAGTGATTTGTCATCTTAAGAAACTGAAGGCATCATCTTGCCAAGCATGACATTTGTGTTGGGCTTAGAGCTGGGAATGAGGAACCCATTTTCTTTCCCAGGTTCTCCAAGACTGCAGTTCATGAGAGGTTTTGAGGTGCCCTGGCTGATGGACGGTTATTCTCCTCTCATGTTTAAGGGGCTGTAATCTTTTCTTTTAGACAAAGTAGACAGAAGTCTTTATATTTTCAAGGACTTTACTGGAGGAGAATAAGGAACTGAGGGAAAAGGAATAAAGGCTGTTACTGAGTTTTACAAAAGGAGTAGGCAAGGGAGCATATGTTTGAATCCTAGAATGGTTTGGGTTGAAAGGGACCTTAAACATCATCTAGTTCCAAGCCCCCTTCCACGGGCAGGGACACCAGTTTTGAGTTTGCCCTCAGTTTTTCAGGCATTGTCTCTTGACCACCCTCCCTGCCCAGCTCTTTTTGTCCCACAGTATCTCTGATCCTAGTTCCTTTTCAGTGGGCTGTAGGAGTGCTGTACTGGGTGGTGCTGGCAGCATGGGTGCCAGGTCACTTGCTGCCAGCAGCAACACAGGCTACTGACCGCACTTTGGGACCTGGGCCAGCGGTTTGAGCACTGACCTGTGCTCTGTGGAGGCTTTGTAGACCACCCAGCCCCGACATGGGTTTGTGCCAGGTCTGGTGTTTCTGTGCTATTCTCCCTTGCGTGAGATGGGCGTATCTATACTCATTTAGGTACACACCGATCTTTCAGTGAGGTGTGCATGAAGTGGACCTGCACAAAGCCTGGTGGTGTCGAGGGGGAGCTGAATGTAGCTGAAAAAGTTTGATGTTATGTATGTCTTTACTGGCCTGACATCCACCTGTGGTTTGTCAAACTGTCATGTCTAGCAGTACAGCACTCCCTGCAAGAACTGGATGGCTTTGATCGCAGGTGGCATTCAGGGAAGCACATCTGTCTGTTAATACAGCAGCGAAAGTACGCTTTTACAGGTCTCTAATTAAAGGTGAGTGGGCTGTGGTTTTCTTCTAGCCTTTAATAAAAAAAGGTATTATCCTGAATGGCTTCAGGTCTACTAGTAGTGCAAAAAAATTCTGTGCTAAATTTAATGCAGGGTTAAAACTTAGAGCAAATGAAAATTAGAGATATCAATTTCTCATTATGAAAATAGTTTTTTTCATAAGCTTGGTAAAACTTTGCAATGTTTTATTCCTGGAGAGGCCCAATCGCTGAACTTTTCCATAGTACCATCTGTGAAGTATGGTGAAGTACTGATAAAGTTATGTTCAAGGAGTGTAGTTAGTCAAATCAAGGCAAGAGTTTGAGAGGCATTTGTATTAAGATGGTGAAGAATCTTCCCTGCCTGTGCTTAGCCATTTTGAGACCAGAGCTATATATGTTACATGTTTGTTTCTTTGGATACTCAATTTGAATTACTACTGCTAGCGTGAATACGTTCTTGTTAATGCATATAATCTTTAGTGTATCATATTTATTAATATGGAGGAAGTAGTGTTAATAAAATTAAGTTTCTGAAAACATAGTACATGCAAAATACAGGTGGAATAAGAAATCTTTATGCTGATCCTAAGACCAGTTCTCTCATCTTTTTTTATACTATTGTCACTGAGCACTTGGTCTACTAAATCCTAGGTTAGTCTGGAACCCATACAGATCCAGGCTAGCCGGGGGCATTATTGTCACAGCACATGGTGTCTTGCTTTCAGTGCTCCAAGATGGAGGGAAAGAGGATGGGATGGTGGAAAATGCAAATGTCATAATTTTTTATGCTGAACTTCCAAAAAGTCTTTCCTTTTTTATGGAACTGGTGGACACTTGTATCTGGGGATTTTTCCCAGAGAAACTTCCATGGAGCTCAAAAATGACCACCACAGGAGGGCCAGTATGTGCTGAGAGGGCAGACAGACCAGTTCCTACTGCTGGACAGGATTTTGAGGGGTCCACTTTTGTCCGATCTCTGAAGTTTGAGCAGGTTAAGAATTGGAAGCAAAAATCAAATATTTATCTGTGAGGTAAATATGGATAAAGATCTGATATATAATAGCTTTATGAAATAAATCAATATAACTACAAAGAAAATAAAAGATATTGAAGAGGATGTAGAAAATTGTGAAAGAACAAATACAGCTTCGAGGTGTTTTTTTTTTTTTAGAAGGAGGAGTTTGTGCTAAATATTAAGGCAAGAATTGTGCCTTTCTACAATAGAAAATAATTGCAGGGCTCATAGGTAGACAAGTGCATAGAGCTCTTTATCTTTCCTATTCTCAGTTCAGGTAAACATGGTAATACAATTTTAAGACTGCACCGTTTTGAGTGGAAAGAAGAGTCTTTAAAAAAAAAAAAAAAAGAAAAGCAGCAAGCTTTCTGATCTTACTCTGGGAGAACATATGGTACTGGTGTTTCAAGACCTGTCACAAGCTACACTGAGGAATAAAGACCTGAAGAAGATTACAGTCTGTCTTGAAACAGAAAATATAAAATAGGATTTTTTTTTCCCTTTTAAACACATCAAGAGCAGCAGTACATCATAAAGAATAGAAAAGACAGGATTAAATCCTTGAGAAATTGAATCTAGTGGAAGAGTATGAAAAATTCAGTTTTCCTTCAACACAGAAAGTGAGAACACACCAAAGTACAGATTGCTACACTGTTAAGCTCAAGAGCAAAATGATCCAAAAGACAAGGGGGAGGGAAGATAAGAAAAATATCAATATTAAAGTTAGTTAAGGTTTGTGCTACTCTGAACAGTAATATTCAAGAAAGAAAACTGAAAAATAGAAATATGAGAGGGAGATCATATTTCATTTCCTATGATGATGATTAAGAAAGCAGCAGGAAGGACACATTCTGAAGCAAGCATAAAGGTGAGAGATGGAAGAAAATGTGTGGGGAGGGGATGGGATAGGAAGTGGTGTGTGGGAGAGTATTTGAGTGTTGCTTGAGAGCCTGGTCCATGGGATACTGTGGTGCAGTTGCCTGGCTTTTTAGGGGCAGCTGTAAGAGGTTCTCTGGGCAGAGGTGATAGCACTAAGCAGGGTGGAGGTGAGCTTATACATTTTGGGGAAAGCAAAAAAGGCTAAGAGGTATAGCAGCAGGATATGTTTAGGGTTTTGGACTATAGAATATGGGACTTGGGCAACCTGGTAATACCCCCAAGGACTGAGCAGAGTTCTGTGACTACCAATTTAACTGTTTTCCTTTTATGTCAGAAAAAGAAATCCTGTGGAGTATTGGCAGAGTGTAGTTATAGGCAGTTTTATTGGTGATGCTTCCCCTTGTAAAAGGACCAAAGCAGAACAAATTAAAAAAGCCTCCTAAAACTGCAGAAGGTTGTCTCATAGGCCCTTTCATTCAATTTAAACATAAGCAAATAGTTTCTTTTTTTTTCTTCTTTCTTTCCTTCTTTCTTCTTCTTTTTTTAAAAAAGAAATTAGAGATAGAGATAAAGCTATTGCTTTGGCAAAATGATAAAGCAGAAAAAACTATGTTTATCTGAAGAGTACCTTTCAAGATGTTACATATGTAACTGAAAACTTACATGTAAATGAAAAAATGACAAGCATTTATGTAAACAGAT
Organism: Strix uralensis; assembly: GCF_047716275.1. Lineage (NCBI taxonomy): Eukaryota > Metazoa > Chordata > Aves > Strigiformes > Strigidae > Strix > Strix uralensis. The sequence continues at coordinate 74,200,030 of NC_133975.1, forward strand.
AAATATTAAATGGATATAATAATGTCATATTGAATAAAAATATATAAATTTATAGTAGGATATTAGTACAGACAGACTTCTAGCAAGAAACTTTATGAAAAACATTATTGATATAAAATTTGTGACAAGGCAGCTAACAATTACTTCATAAGAGGTAACAGATAATTTTGCATAAGTTTTATTATGAATTATGTGCTGCAGAGAAATACAAAAACCAAAACAGTGATTAAAATAGTTCAAGTATCTTAAGTACCTGTCCACTCATTTAGAAATATAAGAAAAAAATTTCTTAGTTACATCATAAAGGTGTGGATGCTTGTGAAATGTTCTTAAGATAAATAAGGTAGCAGACCTAGATATCCTTGTATCTTCATTTTCCAGGACATTGAAAGAAATTTGAACTACTGCATTGATACATTTATTTATTATGAACATTCATGGAGGAGGCCTCTTCTCTTGGAAGGAAATAAGGATTTTTATAAGAACCAAAAAGGAGAGAGCTTGACTAACTGCTTAGAATATAGGTCTATTTCATGAATAAATGCTGATAGAGGGATTTTTGGCAGTGTGCTGGCAGGTAACTTAGAAAGTACTTTAGTTAGATACATGCACCTAGATCAGTTGGGAATTATTGTAGGAAGACTATTTGCAAGTACTATTATGAGAGTTCTGGACCTGCTGTATAAAAAGCATAAACTAGTTATTTTACTTGATGTAGAGTAGGTATTTGGGTAGAATGACAATATATGTAGAGCCTATTAGGCAGGCATAAGCTTTAGAAATAGATTTGACGAGAAGTTATAAACATTACAAATGTGGAATTTGGAGAAAAAGGTTTCTTAAAATATGTTCAAATTTATTTCTGAATGATATGACTGGGAAAAATGAGCAATGGAAGACTCAGGTGAGAGAGGCGCTGGAACAATAAAGAGAGGGATGGAAATCCATATACTCATTAATATAAAACTTCTTACAAACTACATTACTGCTGATGCCAGACTCTCTGACAAGATGTGAATGCAAACTATCAGATATCTTGTTTATGGATTAAATGTGTTTGAAGACCTATAAGAAGCCTATAAGAAATGAATCATAATAGTAACGCTTGAACTGAATGACAATAACCCATTAGATTTGTGATTTTGTCTACTGGAATGCTTAAGAGTGCTCCTCCCTACGTCATGTTGCATTACTCAAATTTGTGAAGTAGCATCACTCCTCCATTCAGTAATACGGATTCTCTTTATGTGTTTAGCGAAGATGGAAGTTCACCAGTTCCTAGCCATGTTTCTTGTTTATAATTTTGATGCTTTTCTCAGATTCTTTTTCTATTTTACTACATTTTTAGTAACTGAGATTTTTTTAATGTTGTCCTTCATAAGTATTCTTTCATGTTGTTATTACTCATGAACGTTCTAATATGTTCCACATATGTTTGGTTATGTTGAATTTTGGATGATCAGATACAGTTTGAAAAGAAAGAGCCACAACCCTCACTCCTCCTGTGATTAGAAGTGTATGTGTTTTTTTTGGTAAGGTAATAAATTTTAGACGTGCCTTGCTCTAGAATAACTTTGTTGTGTTGTGGTTGATAAAGGCTGGAGAATGAGCTACATCTTAGGTCCTGAACTGCCAAAGTGCTTTTACAGTGATACTTTTATGAGAAAATCAGGTGAATGTCATCAAAACTTTAAAGGTAAAGATATTAGGTGGACTGATTGTGTGCAGAGGTAGTCTCAGATGGGATTAGCTTTCATTTCTTAGTCCAGTAGACCATAACTCATCTAATCAGCTTGCTTTGTATTTTCCTTTTCATTTTAGGAGAGCAGATGGTTTCTTTAACTGGAGTGTGTCATTGCAGTCAACAGAGTTGGAGTATCTAGCCCTCTTACGCCTATAAGGGACATGTGCATATTTCTCTGTGCTTTTACAGACAGCAGACAGGAATAAGCAGCATTAATTTGGCGTTATCAGGTGTTCCCTGCCTGCCTACTGCACTGTGAGCTTGTACACAAAAAATGTGAACTCTCTTCAAAATCAAAAGACAATAAATCACAGAAAATTGGCATCCTTCTGGTGAAAAAGGATCCTATAGAGAAATTAAAATGTAAAGTATCTCAAGAATATTTTCAGACCTTTATAGAGGATGGATGAGCTGAGGCAGACGTCAAGAGAAGTGTATTTTACACCTCAAAAGCTGTCACAGCAGAAGTGCTAGCCTGTGGTTCAATGATGGAATATGAAGATAGCAGATGGTGTCAGAACACAGATATCTGTCAGAAAAGGGCTGGAGAAGCAGAAAGCTTCAAATAAGTAACAGTTTTGACTGTGTAGGTTTTAGAAGTGAACCAGGGAAAGGCAAAATCAATATGCCACGTTGTAGACAGCCAGTGAAAAATGCACAGTGAGTTTAACATCATCCTAACAGATCAGTCAGCAAACACCCAGGTTAGCATACTGCTTACAAGCCAAAGAAAAGGGCTGGTTGAAAACCCATATAAAAAGGGATTTCAGCAGATTTATCCCTGTACTTGTGAGTATAGGTGCTACTGCCACAAGGATGTTGAAACCGAATCAGCATAGAAATGGAAGGGTGTTTTTTGTATTACGTCCAGCTCATTTCTTTTTGCATAAAAGATGCGAAAAACCCCCAACCTTATGATTCTTCACATTGCTGGGTGCTTCTGAGTGGGCCTCTGGAATATATAGAGACAAAGGAGAGAAATTCCTAAACTGAACCATAAATAAGACATTCTTCCCCCATGAGATGAAGAGTAAAACACTTTTGGTGTTTTATTTCCTTCAATGGCAAATTCATCCTGATAACTACCATACCTGAGGATGAGCTACCAAGACTGTGGTTGGGCTTGGTGAATCATTAGTGTTCTCAAACTTGCTTTACAAGATACTATGATGACTGTAATTGTTATTTTAAGGATAACATAATGATTATAATTGTTATTATAATATTGTTAGCCCCTGAAGTGGTCAGGTAGTTGAATTAGATGATTGTTGTAGGTCCCTTCCAAGTGAACTGTTATGTTCTATTATATTAATATCAGAAGGGACTAGGCAATAAATCCTGTGTTACAGATCCTAAAACTTCATGCATTTCTGTGTTTTACCTATCTCTTTGATGGCATGCAATGTTGGTAGGCCTTCCAGTAGCCATTTGAAACTTTCTGAAAAGCAGCTGTAAGAAATTATATATAATTTTATGAATGAAACATACAAAAGTGTATCCAAAACCTAAAAGAGATTAATTATGACTATGGTCAATGCAAGGTGAAGCTTAAAAAATAACACTACCCAAGATGCCATTCTCAGATGAGTATCCCTAGAAAGGCAAAAAAGTAGTTTTTCTACTTACATATTCTGTTCGTTCCCATGGGACTATCTAGTCTTGACCTTGTGGAAGACATGCTATGTACGTTGTCCCATGATATTAAAAATTTATCCCCCCCATTTATATAAATCTTTTATCCTTCAATAGGCATTTCAGAGGAAACTTCATGTCTAAAGACAATAAAACTAACAGTAATGCATTTTTTTTTTTAACCTTTAAGCATAACATAATGTAAAGGTCAATGTATTTGTCAATGTAATACTTAAATGTAAAGGCAGTAATTTAGTTTCCCAATGGCTACAGGTTGTAGTTCTTTATTATGCTAATAAGACTTGATAACTAACATCTATTATGTTATAAATGCCATAAAATTAAAAATGGATTGTTCTAAAAAATATGACAAGGTTATTTTAATATTCAGCATTTAACTTGTTTCTTTTTTTGTCTTCTATTTTGATTAGGTATAAGCAGGTAAAATTATTGCAAAGTTTCCTTAATTGTTGTACATATTTCTTCTAAAGCATTCAAAGTGCTATTTAATTCATTTATGAAAAAGAATTGGTAATTAAAATATGTCAAAAAAAGTGTTTGTACTTCCATTGCAGTAGCAGTTTTTTTCTAATTCTGTGGTTTTGAAATATTGGATGGCACCATTAATATTTAAAGTGGATGCAGGGGCAGTTTTAAGTTTGGGGTAGTAGAGAACATTATGGCGAAGTCTTTGAGTCTTAATTCCCTCCTGTACTTTGCATGGCTAGATAGGTAGGTAGGGAACATCTCACCTCCCCAGTGATTTGGAAATAGGTAACCCAAAAGTTGGAAATAAATGGCCTTTTAAATATGGAGCAGCTTTATGTCAGCAAACACTTCAACTGCAGTTTGAAAAAAGTATTTCAGACCAAGAAAACAACAGCCAAAGCTCCTGATGAAATAAAATAATAATAATAAAAAATAGTTCTTGTAAGTCACTTTTCATTAGGAACCACAAATAATAACTTGACCATGAAGGAGGTCAGTGTCCTGCATCATCTGGGTCTCAGGCCAGCACTTGGACTTCTGGAGGAGCTGTGGCTGATGGAAAGCTCTCCCTCAGGACTGCCACGCCTGCTGCCAGACTATACGTCTAGCCATAAGGTGCACAGCAAATATATGTTGGCACAATTCCTGTGCAAATAAATCCCAGACATGAAAGAGAGGCCAACTGGCAGTTTTGCCAACTCTTCTGTTTTATCTTGTTTTTTTTGAGTTTTCTTACTGCTCTTTGTGAAAGCTTCAGCTAGTTGTTTTTTTTGTGGTGTGTTTTTTTTTTTTTTTTGCTTACCTAAGAATCTCTCTTCCTTTAATAAAGGGATAGGCTTTCATCTTTATGAAAAAAGTTTGGTGACATAAACACTTAGAAAATCCACTTTTAATAAGTTGTTTTATTAATGTTATGACTTTGGGAGTCTGACATGGTTTTTAAAGCATTTTTGCTGGAAATACTTTATGTGCCTTAAGGAAAAGGGAACAAGGAAGTAGGAGAAGGTGGCTGAGCAGAGGTGTAGAACATCTAGTTTTCCACTGCTGTCTTTCACTGCAGTCACACTGTATCTCTGATTTATACCTAGCAGCGATGAATAACGGAGCTGTAGCCAGCTTCCTGTGGCCACCTCTCTCTACTACTTTTGAGTGTGGCTGAATGTAGTGACAAATCAGAGCTGTAAGGTTCAAGTTTGTATTAGAAATAGCGTGGCCAGCAGGGACAGGGAAGTGATCTTACTCCTGTACTCGGCACTGGTGAGGCCGCACCTCGATTACTGTGTTCAGTTTTGGGCCCCTCACTACAAAAAGGACATTGAATTACTCGAGCGTGTCCAGAGAAGGGCAACGAAGCTGGTGAAGGGTCTGGAGCACATGTCGTACGAGGAGCGGCTGAGGGAACTGGGGTTGTTTAGTCTGGAGAAGAGGAGGCTGAGGGGAGACCTCATCGCCCTCTACAACTACCTGAAAGGAGGTTGCAGAGAGCTGGGGATGAGTCTCTTTAACCAAGTAACAAGCGCTAGGACAAGAGGTAATGGCCTCAAGTTGTGCTGGGGAAGGTTTAGACTAGATATTAGGAAGTATTTCTTTCCAGAAGGGGTTGTTAGGTGTTGGAATGGGCTGCCCAGGGCAGTGGTGGAGTCCCCATCCCTGGAGGTGTTTAAGAGTCGGGCTGATGTAGCGCTGAGAGATATGGTGTAGTTGAGAACTGTCAATGTTAGGTTAATGGTTGGACTACATGATCTTCAAGGTCTTTTCCAACCTAGATGGTTCTGGGATTCTGTGAATTTCAAAGCAATATTAGCTGAGAAACTCACTGGTAGGTTGTTGGAAGGAAAGAGTTGATGCTGAAACCAGGAAGTGTGGAACCAAGATATAACAGTTTAAGAATAAGGCCAGTTGCTTGATTTAACTTAGTGACAGAAAAGGGTCCAGTGGTGACATGAGATCTGGTTAGGAAAGATTTGCACACTAGATAGTCTCTCTTATGAAGCTGAGAAATTTGGTTATGTGTGTATGTGGATTTTTAACGTTATTGTCATATTTCTATGTGGATTTTATTTACGAGTTAGGGTTCTAAAGGTGAGGTGGGCAGAGTACTTTTAGGACCTTTTAAAATGGTTTGCATGCATTGTGTGCTAGACTTAGGTCTAGTAGTTTAGGATTTTATGAAGAGAGATAAATGCTATGTCTGTATAAAGCAGTCCTGTGCTCATCTGCTGTGGTGATAAATGTTACAGGAAGCAGAAACTAAGTGACTACAGAGCTTTCTTGTATATACCTTTCTCTTTTAATTTAAATTCCGTTTAAATTTGCTCTAAGAATTTTATCATGGGGTAAAAAAAAAGTTATTGATTGAATATGATAATTTCTGATATGTTGTTATTCCTGATCTGCTGTTCTTAAAAGGGTTAAATTTTTCCAGTACATGGGTTTCACTGACATTGATCTGTCCTCAGACTTGGTGTCAAATGAAACCATCTTTAAACTATACCATGCTGTCCATGATTACAGTCTGTGGAGGAAAATCCACTTTCATGATTTCAGTAAATGCAAGCATAACTTTTCAGTCTGATTTGTGTTTTCAACCTTCCTTTCAGAGTCATTATTCCTAATGGATGCTGTTCTTCTATGCTTATTCCACAGCTTTAAAATATCTAATCAGAGTCTAAAAATGCAATATTTTTTTTAGGTATGTACTGCATGTCTTGAGATGTACGTCTGTTTTTATTTAACAGGGATTCAATAAGGATAACTGTAAGAATAACTCTCTGTGCAAGGTGAGAGAAATTGAAAATACTCCATTTATTTATATCAAAGTTGTCATCCAGTCTGGCAAACTTAATCAGCAGGAGATAAGTGAAAACTTGGAAGATAAACATGGAAAAGACTTCAGTTCTACAGAAAGTTCCTTGAGAAGGAGGATTAGGATATCCCACACTACTTGTACAGTTTGTGTTTTTGTTAAGGATCTTGAAAAGATGGTGAACAGTTTGGTAACTTATAACTAAGGTGCAAAAAGTTTTCACAGTAGAGAGTGATTTGGGTACTTTAAATAGTAGACAGTAATTCAGTACTGGCAAAATTAACATAAGGAATCCTTCACTGTGTATACCAAGATGTATGTTGTTACTGCATAATAAAAGTGTTGGTGAAATGACTGGAGTCAATATGAAGAAGGTCTATCAAAGCATAGATAACGTGGAATTCAATGTAGGGACTTCAGTAGGCTGGAGAAACGGTCTGGCAGGAACCTTGTGAGGTACAGCAAAGGAAAACGTGGAGTCCTGCAGCTGAGGAGGAATAACCTCCTGCACCAGTGACCAGCTGGAAAGCAGCTTTGCAGAAAATACCCTGGTGTTCCTGGTGGACACCAAGGTGAACATGAGCCAGCAACAAAGAAGGCTTAACAGCCTCCTGGGCTGGATTAGGAAGAGTGTTGCCAGCAGGTCGAGGAAGGTGATCCTTCTCCTCTACCAAGCACTGGTGAGACATATCTGGAGTGCTGGCATCAGCGGTGGGCTCTACAAAAGAAATGTGGACATACTGGAGTGAGTCCAGCAAAGGGCAATGAAGATGTTGAAGGATTAGAGCATCAGATTTATGAGGAAAGGCTGAAACCTGGGACTGCTTAGCTTGGGGAAGAGAAGGCTTAGGGGGATCTTATCAATATGTATAAATACTGATCATCAGGAGTAAAGAAGACTCAGCTAAACTTGTCTCAGTGTATCCAGTGACATGGCAAGAGGCAATGGGCACTAACTGAAGAACAGGAAATCCTATTTAGATGTACACACCCCCCCTCCTTTTTTTTTTTTTTTTTTTTTTACTCTGGCCAAGCACTGCAGCAAGTTGCCCAAAGAGTTTGTGGAGTCTCCATCCTTGGAGATATTCAAAACTCAACTGGATGGGGCACTGAGCAACCTGGTCTAGGTGACTTTGCTTGTGGAGGAGGGGTTAGACTAAGTGATCTCAAGAGGTGCCTGCTAACTTCAGCCACCCTTGTGATTCTGTGAGTTTTAGTTTTTAATGCTAGCAATTAACTACTACAAAATTCAACATTAGAAATTTTAGGCACATCAAAGTCTACTTGTCTGAATGTCCCTGCCCGGTATAATTATGCATTTTACTAAAAACCCTGAGTTTACTGTTTCACAAAAAAAAGAGAAAGACCTTAGGTTTTGTTGCAAATATTGGTAACATATTTACTTACTTGCATCTGTCAGTTATGTGCTGCATTTGGGCCAAAATAATGACACCCAAGAGACTGTCTGCTGAATCTTAAGAATTGAAAACCAAATTTAAAAATAAGTCACATACACACATGCTCACAGTCTCTCAAACTTGCACAAACCCTAGCCCCTCATAGCTGAAAATACATTGTCACCTCTACTTTGAACTGCTTTTTTGCTGGGGAAAATAAAATCATTGTGATCTGCACTGGAAATCTACAAAGTATGCTGACAGACTTTCTTCTAGTCTGCTCTTGGTATGGATACTATTTAACTGTTTGGGGATTGTAATTTGATTTTTCTCTTCCTTTTAATTAACATTCTAGTAGATACTGCCAAGATTTTTTTCATGGTAGACTGAATCCCATTGCTGCTAGTCCCTCTGGTTTGCCCCATTGTTTCAACGTCTCATAGCAAAACATTATTTCCTTAATCATACAGCCATGTTATCTACACATTCTCTAAATGTTTACTGCATAATGGTATCTTAACCAGATACAGCTGAAACTTAAATATATGTAAATGTTAGAACTAAATTGATGACTGGTATTATAATTCAAACACAAGGCTAAGCAAGTTTTGCTCTTGGCTCTGTCACAAGCTTCTAAAGATGAACTAAGTCAGTTGTCTTCTCTGAGCTTTATTTATCTCCATATATAAATAAGAAAATTAACTGGCTGTCTTCTTATCATTATGATAAAGCTTTATTCCCTAATGCTCACTGAGACCATTATATTTACCATGGAGAAGAAAAAACATATAATGGTATTTCTCTAATTTTCTGGTGAAGAGAAGTAGGATTTGCTGCTGGTAACTTTACCTGTAGAATCATGTAGAATCCTGTACTGATAATAGTGGCATTAGTATTTGGAGGACATAATTTGGTAACGCATTGCCCTCATTGACTCTGGCCAATGTATTTATTTGTATTAAGTGGGTGACTTCAGCCATGACTTTGCAGAAGGGTTAAGGTATGTTATTCAACCTGTGTTTTTCCTGGTAGAGGAGAGCATGAGGTAGGAAAAATACAAGTGCCTTCTGATAAAAACTTCTGTAGCATTCACTTATTCTGAGTGAGATGGGGAAAAGATGAAACAGGACAGTGTCCCATGTGCCTTTTCATAATCCTTCTATGAATCCCTCTAAATAAGGTTGATACTGTTATTAAGCTTAGGAGAGGAAAAAGATCATAAAAGTGTCAGTTCCACCTTTGGGTGCATGGCTTAATTTAGTGCCTGCCTAAATTCAATCTAAACACTGGTGAAGAGGTTGGAGATTTAAACTAAATCACCCTTCCCACCCCCGCCCACAACCTCTAAAACCCCGACAAGAAACCCCAAACAAAACAAAAAGCAATAATGAAAGCAGCAGACCATCTTTCTGGGTCACCTAAAAATAATCTTTCCTGATCATATTTGATAGAAATTTTATTTAGTAGCATATGTTAATGTACGGAGTCTGGGGGATTTTGTTTGCAGATTGTTCAGGAACATTTTAGTAGTTTGTGAACATATTTCAGTTGTAAGTACCTTGACTGAGAACCAGTTGTGTAACTACATTTATTTGATCCTTTCTGTCTTTGTGTTTGGCACCATTCTTATATGAAGACACCAAACAGGAGAAAAATGTTAAATCCAGGCCTTTTCACAATGAAAATCCTAAAGAGAATAGAGTAGCTCCCTTCCTTCTTTACATTTTTTCCTCATGTATTATCTTATATTTCCAATAAACAGTCTAAACCAAAGTAATTTAATTTAAAACTAGGGGCAAGATTGTTAGCTGATGCAAATACGTATTGTTTAAATTAACATTGCTTTATATTTGACAATAATTTGAGCATATCTTATGATGGAAGGAAACGAGAGTTCAGAATGGAGCGTGTACAACGTGGAAGTGTTTCCATCAAATGCAGTGGACTATTTGAGCAGATTCTTATATGGGATGGTTTTTAGTTTTACTAAAACTGTATTTTACGTTCACATTGTGTATACGTTCAAAAAGAGTATTTTGTCTTTGATATACAGAAAGCTGTTCACGTTTTCTTGTGTGTTTGCATTCTTCTGTGGGAAAGGATAGTAAATCATCTTTGGTCAGATTGCTGCTGATAAACCAGGTTTGTACTGTTTACCACCTGGTTAGAGGAATTTTTCTGCTGCTTTTTCAGTCATATTACACTATCGCTTTCTCTTCTGAGTTGTTCTTTAGAAAGTTAAAAATGCATGTCTGTCTTCTGTGGTCAGATTGATTGAAATGCAACACTACTGTCTGACTATTGCCACTACTGGCCTTATGAATTTTTAAGATCTTAAATAGAAGGGCACAAATAATATCAAGTCAAAACTTGGTTTATACATCATAGAATATTCACAAATAACTTTCCTCATATTTGCTAAGTCCTGATCCAGCTTTTCTCCCCGTTACATCGCTATTACCATTTCAAAGGAGAAAAGAACAGAGAGAATTTACAATATGCATTTCTCTTTCACTTTCTCTGTTAATAAAATGCAGACAACTTCATTTTCCACAAGGCTACCGCTGGCTTGCTTTTATTCAAACAAATACCATACCCATTAATTACTGTTCAAGTTAATTATTAATTAAATTATTAAGAAATAGTTCTCGATGTTTTGCAGAGGTGCCTCTTGAGCTGTCCAACATGGTTACAAATAAAGAAGGGTGTGAGAAAGGGGTACTGCAAAAGTTCCTGGTTAATGTTAATATGAAAGGACTCTCCATGTGTTATTTTCATTAAGTAATGATGACCTGAGATCAAAGTCAGAACCCACTGGAACTTGAGATTCCAAGGTAGCCTAATTCTGAGATGTCTATTGAAATCTTCCAGAAATGAAATATAAACTACTGTAATGGGCTATCAAAACTGTCAAGCTGGCTCAGCAGAATGAGTGATGTGTTTAAGACTGATCACTTTCAAAAGCTCCATGAAGCTAGAATACTTCCATCCAAATGGCCACAAGCGACTTCTGTATCCAATTATCAAAAACAAGCTTAACAAAAGCTGTCAAGTGCTGGATTGTGTTTTGGAATTATGCTGCAAAGCGATAAAATGATTACCCTTAAAGAGAACTTTGTACATAGATTAATAAACATTTCTCCTACTTAGCAATTCCAAAGCAGTAATTAATTATCAAAAGGAAGTAGTTCCATTTTTAGCTCACGCAGAAACTAAAAGTTTAAATGTTACTTCTGTCGACAAGTTTTCAACAATGCTGTAAAGTGTGCAAGCACAAAAGGTGAGGATTTAACATTAAGCAAAGCCTGACAGACTCTAAGTGCTCACAAAGCTGCTCTTGTAGAAAATCACTGATTATGTAAAATTAATTAGTATAATTCTGATCAGTGATTCTCTCTCAGTAATAGTTTAACTGGAATTAATAATCAGTTACTCTTTGTATTTTTTAATGCATGCTTCTGACTTTACTGTGCGCATTAAAAATAGAGCTGAAAGAGTATTTTAGGGAGCCTTGCTGCAAGCTCTTATCTCTTTAAAACTAAAATAAAGGCAAGACAAGCTTATGAGAAGAAATATAATTAAAGTCACAGAAGAAATTAAAAAGGGTGGGAGAAATGAGGACAGCCAAGATTTCTCTCTTCTCTCCCTTTTAGAATCTAAAGCACTGGGGGTAATGAAACCAGGGAGTAGAGGGGGGAAGAACTCAAACTGCATTCTTTTTAGTTCAGAGAAAACCACCTTCAAAATGTTCAATTCAACTGAAATTTCCATTTCCCAGGCTTTTTTGAGCTCTGCTGAGACTAGGTCTCTCTCATTCTCCACTTTTAGCAAAGAATAGCTTAAACATAGAAATATGAAGATAGGAAAATATAGTAAACATAAATTAATGTTACAGGTACTCTGGTCCTATGTTGCCAGCATTTTTAGTCTATTAATGAGTTTTGTGGTAACTTGCTGTTTTCTTGTTGCAGTCAATAGTAGTAGAAAAGAACTGGTTTCATCTTGAGGAAAAAAATAAGATTTTTATCTTTTAGGAAGAAGAAGGATGCAAGTTGAAAATGTAAATGAGTGTGTCCTGTTAGAAACCATGGGTTGAATGAAAAAGTCTAAAATATATACTTTTAAAATGCTCTCATGGAGTGTCATAACTTTTAGGGGGGAGTTGACTTTTTCTTGTTTAATGTTCATGTTGTTTCAGGAAAATGAATTAAAAAAAAAATCTGAACAGCTGCTTTTGGGAAAAGCTGAAATAGATGGTGCTGGTTACTGAGAACCATTCAACAAAGGCATTTTTTTGTGTTTTGGTGGCACAGAAAGATGCATTCAAAGAAGGATTTTACAATCTGTTTATAGATGATGCTTTGTTGTTTTAATATTTAATTTTCAATTGAAATTGGATCTTTTGGAAGATCTAATTAAATGATTTCTTATATTTAAAAGCTAACAGCAGCAGTTCAAAATTATTCATAAGCTTTTCTTTTACTATATTGTCTTGAGTGTTTACTGGGACTAGCAGGTGAAAGGTGAGCATTATCTTCAAACTTCTGTATTATTGTTTTCTCGTCTAAGACAGAAAATAGTAAACAGATTAGGAGCAGCTAATGCTTTTCTATATTTATTTACCATTAATTGATTTCTCATACTTTAAGTGTTAGGAATCCTTTAACACTTGGACTTCAGGGAATTACTTCTATACCAACATCTAAATCTTTCATCCTTCTTCAGATGCTTCACTTATATGACTCTGTTCTAGTCTGCCTGTTAAGTTTTGTCCAGGATCCTCTGTGGTAAGAAAATTAACAGTGGTTTTGAGTACATTTTATTAAGTAAGAGATGATGATGTTTAATGTCTTTTGTGTAGAGACATAGCCAGAATAGAAGGCAAATTTTTGTCAGCAGAAACATTTATTTTTTCATTGATACCTGGTGTTAAAAAAGTTGATAGTGTTGGCTTGTATGGTAAGTGGTATGAAATGTTGAATCTTGTAAATGCTATCAAAACCACAGTGCAAAGCATTCATCAGTATTTAAAGGTGGATTTTCTCAGTTACATGGCAGTACGCTCAAGAAACACTGTGGGCCCACCTTGGGCTTTATGGGGAGTTCTGCCCATACTGGTGAAGCTTGACATGGGCTTTGAGATACACCCACAGTATATGAGTTTAAGCAGTCCTTAAAGTGTTATGGATCAAATTCTGGCCAGTGTGCATTTGGAATATGTCACTTGAAAAACATGTGTAGGTGTTTTATGTTGCTGAAGCAGAGACCAGAGTCTCAGGCAATAAATATTTATTATAAATTCTATCAAGGCATTTGACTATGAAGTTTGTGAACTGCCTAAGGGTCTGGTCAGAATAAAGGCTTTTATTCATGTTATGTACCTACTATTTCATGGTTTTATTAACTGCTTAAGCCCTGCTCAGACTTCTGGAGCAGATCTGGTGTCAGACTGCATTTGCTGAAACTTGTAAATGTCTAAAGAATATATCCAATGTTGGTAATTTAGAACTTGGCTTATGTAATTTTATTTGCCATACTGCATGTCTCATATTTACTGCTTGCAATAATTTTGCTTTCAGGAGCTTCACTGCTTCTCCAGTGGTTTTCAGTAGATAACAATTCATGTTTTATAGTGCAACCTACATCACATGGATAAATCACACCTTCAGACTTTGTTTGCTTTCCAGTCATGGATTAAGCCACGATAAAGGATGGTTAACCTTTTTAAAAATTTTTAATTTACCTTTGTTGTATAGATCAATTTTCGTTTCAATTATTAGAACAAACAGAACTAGAATATTTTATGGAAGACATTTCCTAGGACATCTTTGTCTTGTGTTCTCTGTATAAATTCTGAGTTGTATAGCTAAGAACTTTTCCCTTGGAAAAGCTGTTATCAGAAGGTTATTTTGATTAAATTTTTTTCAGGAGATTATATGAAGAAAATGTTTGGGTTTTTTTGTTGTTGTTGTTGGTTTTTTTTATTTTTTAATTTACTTTGTTGCAGTAAAGAAATATAAATAGAAAACATTTTGACAAAGGAAAAGATACTTCCAGCAGTTTTATATGGCAACAGCTGTTACTTATTTAAATAGCAGAAATTAAATGAAAGAAATGGAATGTATTAATTTACTATCCTGTACTGAGATGTCATGTAAAAATATACTTGTCGGAAAAATAAAGCAGGTAAAACTTGAAATGGAAGCCTCAAATTAGATTTTCATAAGTATCTGTACTGGAATACTGTAAGACTTCATAATATCTATTTTGTTTGCTGTAGAATGAAATCCGATTTTAGAATTAAAAATGTTTCCTGTGACCAGTATATGACAATTTATTTTTACTCTTCTATGAATCAACTGTATTTTAAAATAGCATAGCAACTAAGCTGAACCTTAAGTCCTAATTTGTCTGCAAAGATTCAAAATTACTTTTTAAAAAAAAAAAGTTATGATAAGCATTTGTCCTCTTATTTACATGAAACAGTTCTGTATTTGGTATAGGGAAAAACATTTTTCTTGGAGGAAAAGAAGCTGTATTACACATCTTCTGTAAAAACTTGTGATCTTACCAGTGTTGGATAACTGGATAATCAAACTAGAACCATTAGATTCATAGACACCATTCACATTGCCAGTCTTTAAGCAAATAGGCTGAGTGTCAAAGTTTGGAGGTGCATCTCCACTGGTGACAAAGAAACCTTGGGAGGAAGGCAGAGCAAGGTTCTTGTAGAGCACACCAGTCACAGCAAGAGCCTTGCTGAATTGTCTGTGGGCACCATGAATGGCATTGCTGTTTCAACAGGAAAACTTTTAGGGTACTGGTTTGGTGCTTCTCTGAGTATGTTTGTCATATTTTTGTTTGTCATATTTTTGTTTGTCATATTTTTGTTTGTCATATTTTTGTTTGTCATATTTTTGTTTGTCATATTTTTGTTTGTCATATTTTTGTTTGTCATATTTTTGTTTGTCATATTTTTGTTTGTCATATTTTTGTTTGTCATATTTTTGTTTGTCATATTTTTGTTTGTCATATTTTTGTTTGTCATATTTTAGATTTGTTACTTTGGTGGCATATCTGGTGATATGTTTCCTGTTCTCAGTTCTGTGTACCAAATAACTATGTGTTCTAGGAAAAAATTGAACCTATCCCTTGGGCCAATTGAGCGTAAACTTGGCAAAGACCTATATGATACATTGCATGCTGCAGGTACCCTGTCTCTTAGTACTTCATGCCGTGTCATATCAGTAGACACGAGTTTTGGTGCTAAAGAACACGGGAAAGGGGTCAGTGATATAGCTGCTTATTTTCAGTGCCTTATTCCTTAATGACTTCCTTCTAGGTATGAGCTCGGCGGGTATGATATCAGACTGGGAGTGAACTTTTTTCACCTAATTTGATCTGATCAGCTGCTATATAAAAGGGCGTTTTACTGTGTTCTGAGTAATTGCCCTTGAACAAAAAATACATGTCATAAAAAGCTCAAATGTTTTGAACAATATGTAGACCATCTCTAAAGAGCAGGTAGGTTTTTTTAACAGTTCAGCTCCTGTTGGTCTGCTAGTTTTTATCTTAAGCTTCAAAGTAATGGTGGTTGAGACAGTACTTTCAATGAATCAGGTTTGCTTATATGATCATAAATAGTAGGTGTCAGTCAGACATGCAGTAATAATTTCCATCTCCAAAAAAAGAATTCAGAGTGAAAACAGAAGACGGGTACTTTGAAACTAATGCCCTGAGTGGGTGTTCTGACTTATTGTACTCCATATGCTCAGTGCTTTTAATTAAAATAAAATATTCCCCTGGGCATTTGGATATATACTGGCAAATAAATTTTGTTTCTTTGTTTTCTTACATTTCACTGTCTTCATCTTCTTTTCTTACATTTTGAGTGGAAACTCATTGGAGTAGAGGGTGTTTTTTGGGTGTGGGGTATTTTTTTTTGGAGGGGAGGAGTTTTGGGGGTTTTTTATGTGTTGGTTTTTTTTGTTTTTTTTTTTAAATCGTAACTGTACAGCATAAAGCTCAGTGGAGAATCCTGTTACTTGATTGGAACTTCTGTATGCAACCAAGACAATAGCAATAGCAATTATACAGTTCTGGAACATTTTTAACCTGCATAGGACATGCAGAGCTGAAAACACAACAAAGATGAAGCATCTCCTTTCAATGGACCTGCCATGTTGAAGAATTAAAAAAAAAAAGTCTTTGCCAGCAACACTGAAAGAATACTCATATGAACTTTTGCAAACATTATTCTGCAAATGCTATTCTAAACAGACGTACCTCTATGAACAGTAACCTGACATTTATAACTATACTAAATAATGCAACAAAGGAATTTTCAAGGTTCCTGTGAACCTTTCCACATGTAGACTTTGCAGTTTCTTAAATTATTTACTGTGTTTAGAAACCATCTCACTGACTCAGATTTCTGAAACACAAAGCAAATATTACCTGTTGAGGTATATGAGAATTTTGAGTTTGTGTCAGAAGGAAGACGATGCAAATCTTGTGTGACTTGTGGTTTTACAAAGCAGTGAGACAAACTACTTTTCCGTTTCTACTGGTACAGACCAAAGCACTTGATGTAATTTTTGCAAGGTAAGATATGCCTCTTTAAATATTTTTACACTGAATTGGAACATCAAGGTAATATTTCAGTAACAGGAGAGAAATGAGTGACTGATTCTCTACAGTCTTGCACTAGGGTCCACATATTTGATACTATCAGAACAAAATTTCCTACTTATTGTGGGCAGAGTCTGTAAATTTTAATGAAAGTGGTTATTATTTGCATTTTAATTAATAGTTATATTCTCAAGAATGTTATAATTAACAATTTTGTTATATTGTCTTACATTGGAAGCCATTACCAACTTGTATTAGTCTGACCAAAGTTAATGAGATGTTTACAATGAACTGTATCATTACAGATAATCTCTGGCTAGTTTTAATGTTTTAATATCCCTTTGTTTTGAAAAAATGTGTGAGTGCCTGTATATACATATGAGCACATGGATGTAGATTATAGGGATTTTTGCAATACATGAACTATTTGGCTATGTTAATGATGCTGTAAATATTCTAGAAATTGCTAAGACTTGTTGGTCAATATTTTTTTATTTAAAGAACTGGGAACTAGGAGGCATGAAAAGTTCTTTCACTTAGAAGTGAGAATATGAATATCGTGCCATAAACTATCAAGGTAAATTACTTCATGATAAATTCTGCATTGCCATGACCTTGAAATGGATGCTGACAGCATCATCAAGCCAACTAATTTAAATGGTGGTAAAAATGTGTAGGTGTGCGCACAGTTATGTCATTCAAAAAAAGCATTGTTCTTTCCAGAAAACTCTAACCTGACCAATGCCTAATGCACAGTAATCATTAAAGCGAGCAAGTTATGGTATTATCCATCCAATTTAAAAGTATTATTTGTCGTTGATGGAATAGTATTGCTTCTAGATGAAGTAAACTTCGGCTGTTTCTTTAGTACTTGAGATGATCTGAAGAATCTTGATAGGTGTGCTAGTACTGCGCATCTTTTAATGAACCTCTAAATAATACTGGTTTCTTTATTTGGTGATTAGCAATGTGGCTTCTGTATAATATAGCGAATCTGCTAGTGTCACAGGCAGTTAGTAATTTAAGGAACCATTTAATGGTATAGAAACTATTGATACGTACCAAAGACACAACTTAAGTTCCAAACTTTAGACCTTCTCTTTAACGGGTCATAAATACTGTTTCATTCATGATAACTTTTAACAGAAATGGACTTTCTACTTGAACTCCACAGGGAGTTGGACTTGATGATCTTTATGGGTCCCTTCCAACTTGAGATATTGTATGATTCTATGAACTTTTATCGATATGAACATCAGGGAAGAATTTTCTGAATATTCAAGGTGGGGTTTTTTTTGTTGTTGTTGTTGTTTTTTGGGTTTTTTTAGTGTGACTGCTAATAAATGTATTTCTCCAATACTGGAAAGGTTCTTTATAATTCTTTGAAAGTCTGTCAGTATCCCTGAGAAAGATATACTTTGTTAAGAAAAAACAGTAATATTTACCTCACACCCTTGTCTTCTTCATAGATAGTCTTTATAATGGAAGTTTTAATGCATGTATGCTAAGGCTTAGTGTCAAGGATTAAAATTTATTTGTGCAAACACTTCCTTCCTCATATTTCAGGGATCTGTGGGACAACACTCTTTTGATTACACAGATTTGTTCTTGAAATGAACTGTTCTGGAAATTAAACTAACTTAAGTCATAAGCAAATTTTCAGCAGTTACAACAGTGTAACCTGAAGTAATTTATTTAAATCGGAAACAGAGGGGTCTAGACTTCTGAAGCTGACCACCAAATTTTGGGTCTCTGTGTAAACAAAGCTACTGTACAACAAAGACAGCAGAATATTGTTGTACAATATACTTTGGGGGTGAATATTTAAAAAACCCGAATGATCTTATTGCTGTGTGCTATGCTAGGTCAATAAAAGAAATGCTAATCAATCTGTGACCATTGTATTTAAGAGAATTGTGTGAACAGTAAGGAAAGACTGCAAAATAATTCTGCTGATAATGGGTGAAAATTAAGAAAGTTAAGAAAAACACACCAAAACCCAAACAACTCTTCTGCTTTCCCTTAACCAGTCTGCTATTTCAAAACAGGATGAACTTGAAATGTCTTTAACTGATGAATATGATAGTTCTTAAAATGAAAGGTAGGTGTCTGAAACTCTATATATTGGAATTTAAAACATTATGTTCACTATAGAGGATGTAGGACAGCACAATAACCTCCTGAGATTTCCTGGTTTATTTTTTAGGGAATTTATTTTCTTAAGGATTAGTTCAGATACTGCTGGAGGCTGTCTCAGATTCCTGGTGTATTTGCCCCGTAGCTGTACTCATTCTAAATAGGCAAACAAAAAAAAAAAAAAATAGCAACATGACGATCAGTTTGTGAAATGTCAGTTTTAATTTCTTGATTGGCTCACCAAACTCTGCTCTCCCAAGAAAGGATAGGAAGGGAAAAGCAACAGTTATTTTTGACATGCCCCTAGGTAATTGTATTCTTCTTCATTAGACAAGAATGTATATGCTTGACTGCACAATTCAGAAATTAAAAGCTGCTGCACTTATTTGAAAGGCATGTTTTCTTTGGGGTTTGTGCCCCCATTTAGAATAATCTTTGTCTCATTTTAACTGTGATCCTTTTTTGGGGAATCAAAGGGAGTGTTTTTTTTTAACAGTATTGATGAAGATTAGTCCATCAAAAGTACAGTAGTACATTTTTTAATGCAAAACTGAAAGGAACTTTCAGTGGGCTTTTGACTAAAATTTCCTTGTAATATAATAATATGGAAGACAGGAGCAGCACACATAGCAAAAGGTCCCACTAGACTAGTTTGCCTGTTGGAGCATGCCAGGCCAAAGTGACTCTATGTTTCACCTATGAACACAGTGTTACACATGAGGTAGTTGTCAGACCTTGTCCCTGCTGCGTGATATCACCTTGCATGTGCCCAGGGGAACTGCTTGATGCTAGACTCAGGCAAGGATACTGGTACCAGTGACCTCGGTCACCATCCCATAGGAAGGTGGGACAAGAGCCTGCTCTTAGAGGAAGAGGAGGGACCCCAACTTCCCCCCCCGCCCCCCCCCCCGCCCCTCAAGTTTGAGTGCCTTGTCTCTACCTTCAAGTCGCTGGGAGTGCGTGTGGGGAGCAGCTCCCTGCTCCTAAATCATCTTTATGGTGTGTAGCCTCCCCACTGTGAATTGCAGAGGACATAACTGACTGTCTTTTATGGAGTGCAGAGGTGGCCCGTTGCTTTTTGCTGGGAGATGAATGAGACCAGATTTGTCAAACACGGTTGCTTGACATTGGACCTGAATTTAGGAATTTAAGTTAAAATTGTATTGTGTTTTTTCTGGGCACTGAACTTGCACCTTCTGCAGCAGTGGTACATTTTGTGGGTGCTTACCTGACTTTAAAATGAGACTGCCACAGTTAAAGTGCTAAATATTGCATCTCTGCAGCTAACCTTAAGCATGAAATTTGCAAATTCTGGCTGAGGCTGTCTATGCAGTAAATTTTTCCATTCTTCATTTTGTATTTGCACAGCTCTGTTAATTAGTCAATTAACAAAAGAAACCATGATAATAAACTCTTCCAGCTCAGAGATGTGGTACATAATTCCTGTTTCTCAGCTGGCTCATTTATTTCCACTTCATGATACTGACCAAATTCACATCAGATAATGTTTCTGAATAGTTTTTCCTTTCTGAACTTGATAGAAAGGGTTAAGTTTTGTGCTTATTTGTTGAAGATTTTTATTTTTTTCACTTAAGGAAAATTAATTTGATCTTCTTTGAGGCTCACTAGTTTCCTAATCTCCAAAGCCATATTATCACCAGCTTAAAATAAACTATGCTCTGATTGACTGACTGACAGGGAGAAGTTTTACTCATTTGGCTAGAAATGCATCCTTTGCCAGAAATGAGCCCTTGTTTTGCCAGCCATTTCTCTTCTGAAGATTTTATTCCACTCAAATGTTAAAATATTTGTTTCTGTACCATTATGCAGGGAAATAGCTTAGTGCTGCTTTCCACATATTAAAATGCTGCATGTGCAGAACTGCTTGGAGTGAATGTTTATGAATATATGTTCAAAGCTGCATATTCAATATCAAATTTGAAGTCAGACCCAGATATGTGTAGAATAAAGCTTTCTGCTTTTTACTAGTTCATAGTGTTATCATTTATCTGCCTCACCACATAGTGAGCTTTGCAAATAAGATAATTTTGCAGCAGTCTACAGCCAAATCTTAACAGCTGGCTTTCTGTTGTGCTCAGATTCAGATCTGAGCTTTTAATGCAGTTCTTCTTCTAGAATGCCCTTTATCACCAGGAGAAGGGAAGAGACAACTGCTTTGCATTTTTCAGATGTAATGTGTTTTGGGGTTTTACCAAGACCAAAGTCTCTTGATAACAGCTGAGCATGTAAGAGTTAGGAGGAGAAAGCTTAATATTAAATACAGTAGATAAAACTACAGATAACCTTTGGAAAGGAACACCTGAGTGACATGTAAAGTAATATATTTAAAGAGATCACCTTTTATTTTTGCTCATGCTGAAATGAACCAGTTTATGATTTTAAGCCTTATGAGATATATGACTGCTCAGCAGGGGTGAGAGTTTCATCACCTACAGGTAGAAAATTGATTTTTACTCAGTGTAAGGTGATGTGTAGTATTTCTTTAAATCTATAGTCGGAAGCAGAACGTCCCCTCATGGTGTACAAAAACCAATTTACCAGAGCAGAAGAAAACTTAAGTGTATTCTAAACTGTGAAACAGAGTGGAAACAAAGCAGTTCTGGAGATAACACTTGGTACTAACTGTAATAAGGTTTACTCTACAATTGTAGAGAAAAGCAGCCTTTTTTTTTGCAGTTCTCTTCATTGGTGACGCATATCTCTCTGTAGTGCAACTGGATTCATAAAGCAAAACTGCCACAATATGGTTTGCTTTGCTTTTTCCTCTTAAGTCTTTATCCGATGATTTTACTTTTTGCAAAGCAGGACTGCTTCAGTGTCTGGATAGTAATGAGGTCAGGTTAAAACAGTGGGGCAAGGCATCAGTTAACTTCAGGTGGTCTTTTACTGAGATTTTGCCCTCGGTGATGAGTATTGGCCTTGGGCACCTAAGCAGTAAAAAGTACCAGCAGCATGACCTTTGCCATTTGCTCCCAAATAGAAGGGTGTCATGATGGCAGCTGGTGGGAGGTTAGCCCATGACAGTCAAGGAAGCAAAAGGTATGGCCTGACTGCAATGCAGAGGTGCAATTGCAGTCTTTGTGGACATAGTCACCACTGCCTGGCCAGTGCAGCAAAGACTACAATTTGCAGTAGTGAGACCCTCAGCCATAGATTATATCCCTTCCAGTTCAAAGAGATCACATTGAAACTGAATTTCATCCACAACCTAGATAATTAAACTTTGCTCAGACATGGCAACAAGAGTTGTAGGGATGCTTTTGGATTGTGGTTTTAAACATATTCATGTCATATTGACATTAGTGCAAGTGAAGCAAGTTTGCCCCTAAGCACTGCTACAGACCTGGCAAACCAGTGTTGAGCCTTATGTCATAGCAACTTCACCACTGTTAAATTACAGTCACTTGGGAATAAAGATAGATTTTGTTTTGCCTACTGGACTGCTGTGAAGTTGCGCAATGTCTCAAAGTCGTGTAGTGTGTTTAGGAGCCTAGAGAGATGTTATCCAAAGGAACAGGTGGCCCCATTTTTTTGGGGTGATTAAAAAGATGGCTTTGCTATAGAATATGTAACTTGGAGGTTTCAGTCCAGTCCTGGTGGCCACAAAATTCTTCTAGAGCATCATCTTGTGTACTACAGAGCCACAGAGACCCTGTGTAAGAGTGATGGTCATGCTACTGGGTGTTGAACACAATGTGTAGATTGATTCTGATATATTTAAAGGAAAAAAGAAATCCAACTGAACTCTTAGTCTCTAATGGTATGCAATTAAACTGTAAAAGATGACAAAATATTTACAATAATTACAAAAATATTAAAAGTGCAGTGAAGAATGATGGTGGGGAGGCAGAAGAATAGTATTCTGAGTAAGAAGTATAAAGGATGGGGAAAAGAAAATTCAGAGCAGGAGGAGGAAACAATAGACCTACACCTCTACAAATGTGTTTTCATGCACTCTAGAATCTGCATAGTGTCTATTGAAATTAGTGAGAAGGTTACATGAAGAGATACTGGAGCACTGGCATTCATCTCTCTGCACTTGGGTCACTTAAAGTGACCCAGTTCCCCCAGTTTTCTAGACTTTACTTCTGCAATCACCAGATATTCACACCAGAATTTCAGTGAACAGCAATGAAATTAGAAACCTCTGTACATGTTGATGCTGGCAAGGCAAATGCTCCCTTCTGTTACTGTATGAGGAAAAAATGACTTTCTATCCAAAATAGTAATTGGCTATACCTATTGACTATATAACATGATTAATTTTGTGTGTGCTGGTAATGTGTGCTTAAGAGGCTCTGTAAATGGATGAACAGCAAGAAAGACCAGTATAATGCCTGCATCTCAGTCAGTTGGGTTTCAGTTGGTTATGCATTTCTATTTGTTTATTGTCTGAGCACTGCTTAATTATAACTGCATTTTAACCTTGTAACAAATCCACATTACAAGCATTATTCCCACATTAGACAGCGGGACCTGGGGCAAGTTCAGGTTAGGCAACTTGTGCGAGAATATACTTGCTTTTCCTTAAATGTGAGGGTTTTTTCTTTTAAAAGAAACCCATCAGATCAATCCTGATCATTGCATAGGATGTGGTATCACTGCACATCACGCAAATTGACTTCACGCAAGCTTTCTTGAAACAATTTGGCTGGTTTGCTCTCCATGTGTGTGTCTGTGCAGATAGCCTTCCAGGCTGTGGCCTGTCCATGTTCAGCATGAGCTGCAGTGTATGCCTTTTTGACAGCTTGGTCAGATAGATTGCTATATCTCTGAAATCAAAGAAGAATTATCTTGAGAGAGACTGAAAAAATGTTATATTTAATCTTTTCAACAAGAAGTCATTATGCATCGCCTTTGGGGAGACACTGAGAAAACTTCAGAGTAACAGAATGTTTTTTACATTTGATAGCCTAAAACCCACCAGCAGAGAAAACATGTCATTTTAGTGATGAAACTAACTCCACAGCTACTTGATCTACCAAAGAAATACCATTTTAAATGATTGTATGATAAGCAAATAATCTGTGGCTACCCCATTCAGCCACTTCCTTGTTGCAAATTAAGGACTATATATAAAATTTTAATCTACCTTTTTACCTCGTTCAAACCTAGTGATATACCAGTCCCATATACCATGAAAAACCTAATTCATAGCACCAGGATTACAGAATGACCTATCTTGATCAGTGCTTTGTTATTCACAATTATCAATTTTATTGCACTGAGATTTCATATATTAAGCACTTTTTACCTTTGAAAGTAGGTGCTTTCAGTGTGTGGGTAATATATTTATCCGTATAGATATTTGTAAAGCATGGTCAGCAAGCTGAACAATTCATGGTGTCACTGGAACACAAAAGTTTAGAAGACTGGTTATGCAAGATATTTGCTTTGCCTGGATTGTTACTCTTCTGATACTGTATTCAGACTGTCTTTTTGTTGCTGAGTGAGTGTGGTGGTTTGACCTTGGCTAAATGCCAGGTACCCACGAAGTCACTCTATCACTTCCCCTCCCTTCCCCCTTTTTTCTCAACAGAGCAAAGAGGGGAAAGAAGATAGGAAAAAAAAGCCCAACCCTTGTGGGTAAAACAAAAGCAGTTTTAATATAAGCAAAGTTAAGCAAAGGTCTGTGTGCGGAAGCAAAAAGAAAACAGATTTATTCTCTACTTCCCATGAACAGGCGATGTGGGGCCTTCTCAGGAAGCAGGGCTCCGATACGCGTAGTGGTTGCCTCGGAGCACCAAGGGTGACCCCACCCCCTTCCTCCTTTCTCCCAGCTTTATACTGAGCAGACGTCATATGGTCTGGAATATCCCTTTGGTCAGTTCGGGTCAGCTGTCCTGGTTGTGTCCCCTCCCAAGATCTTGCCCACCTCGTCCCACTGTGGGGGGGAGAAATGTCAGAAAGAGCCTTGGTGCTGTGCAAGCACTACTCAGCAGTAGCCACAACACCAGGGTGCTATCAACACCCTGCCAGCTCCCAACATAAAACACAGCACCATGAGGGCTGCTATAGGGGAAAATCAACTCTGGCTCAGCCAGACCCAGTACAGTGAGAGAGTTAATTTAATTGACTAGACTTATTTAAAACCTGTATAAATTCTGTACTTAAATACTGATTTCTGTGTTAAGCTTTCCTCCTGAAAGTGGAATCCAGCCTGTAAACCTATGATGCAGGACTTATATAAAATCATGAGGATTGATTTTAGAATGACAGAATTATAGGAAAACATGGCACCCCGACAGTAATTACTATAAAAATGGTAATAAAATGAAGGTTGATGAAATGAACAGCTTCATATTGAACTATTGTTCTTTATGCTTTCTTATGACAACAGTAGTTTTGTGTTGCATGGGTGCAAATATTGATAGTTTTTAAATGGTTAACCTAATGTGTGGGTATATAATATTGCATTTGTAAACTCTTAAACTCTTCTTGTACTTGTGCTTGTCTACTAGTAGGCCTTAGTATAGATGCTTCCTATGGTTCATCCCTCTCCTTCTCTCTCTCTCTCTCCTGGCCAGGGCATCCCCCCATGCATGGTTTCCCAGTATCATCACCAGACTTGGCAGATCTCCTTTCCTGAGAACGTGTCTACCCCGCTGTGTGGTCACTGTCACTTCTGCCCATGCCAGCTTTGAAACTGGAAGCGCTGAGCTTTCCAGGTGGGAAAACTGCCTGGACTAGTTGTGGGTGACTTGGGTTGGTATCTCTGTGTTGGTTAGCACGGGGCTAGGAGGCAGGGCTTTATAGGCTGATTTTTGGTGCAGTGAGAACATGGCAATGGCGCTTCTTGGGCTGCAAAGTGTAGACTGACTTGTTTGGGTCTCAGTCAGTTTGGGGATCTCTGCTGCATGCCTTTGTGCTGTTGTGTATGCATGAGCTTTTTGGGGAAATACATGAGGGATCTTTACAGAGTCCAGTCCTCTGTGACATTCTGCATTTATAAAAACAGCAGTTCATGCAGGGGTAAATATTTTTTATCTTTTGCGCTAGTGTTTTACACATGTGATTGTATATATGCAGCCTTATATGGGACACTTGTATAGAATTGTGAAGACTCATTCGCTTGTGCTTAATGTCCTTCCTTGTCTTTCAAAATTACTGTTAACATTTAGTTAACATTGTCCTCCACATTATATAACACACTAAATTTGCTCTTTAGATTTGGAAGATACCAACAAGAATGGCATCATTTTAGTTGTAAATAACTTGAGTGCATATTAGAAAGTGCTTCTAAAAATTTATCAGCCTGATTTATAGACTTGACTTATATCTTTTCTCTGAAATATCTCTGATTATCCAGTCTGCTGTTTATCCTTATTTGAGTACAGGTTTTTATTTTTTTGCATTACTCTTCCCTTTGAAACCTAGTCTCCATATAACAAAGAACAAAGTCATTTTTTCTGATTGACAGCTGTAATTTAAAGAAAATATCCCTTTGAGGGAATCCTTTGTAATAGCTCAGAATATTTGCTTTCTTAAGATTCAGCACCCTTTCTCACAAATGATACAATATTTCTTAAGAGGTTTACCTTGTCAAACATTGTTAAAATGTAAATAAAGTAAATAAAATGGATTTGAAGCCACAGGGTGCCTTTAATAGCTTTTGTCTCAGATGTGAAATAAATATGAACTTTATCTAAACTGCAGATTTCTTTGAGATTGCACAAAATGACAGTTATATTCCTATGCTGTTCTCTACAGCTTTGTCTGGCTTTAATTTTTGGAGTCAAGGGGCAAAAAGTGATACCTATGGATTTTGTGTTAAGAAGAGGTTCATAAATTATGGATGAAGTGGGACAGTTATTGGTATTTAAAGGCATCATTCTTGTAGATGAATATTAATAGGGGTAAAAACCTGGAGGAATTCTGAATAAAAACTTTCTGAAATAGAGCAACTGAACAAAGATTGCACAATTCAATAAATAATAATATTATTGATACTGAACTGATGGATTATTGAACCATGCACATTTATGCATCGGATTTTGCCTGTTCTTTATATAGAGGAGTGATTCCTCGTAGCACAACTCCTTATCTGTTAAGTCAGTCTTTGGAGTTAATTTGCAAGGTTGTCATTCCTATAAAAGCAGCCTGAATGAAACCTTTGCATCATTAACTCATGCCAGCTGCTCTAACCTTTGTGTCTGAGGCAGATTTATGTAGTAGTTTGAGATTACCCTGAGTTGGCTAACAAGCAACCAAAACCAGGCAAAAAAGCATTGTTGGCAACCCGGTTGTTAGAGCTGTTCTCTGTGGTAGAAGAAATAAGTGTAATATTCACTCCCAAAAGATTGCATAAATTTGTTTACGTTTCATAGATGATTAAAAACAGTTAAGATTTTGATTTATTTTTTTCTAAATTTGATTTTCTTATCAAGGAATAGCATAATGAAAATATTCCCAATGAAATAAATATGCAAACTATTAAGCAAGTGTAGACTGACAAGGACAGTGGAAGGCAAGTGGAAATGCAGAATGAACATGCAAGATGACAGTGAAAGTCAAGAGAAGAAGAAACTAAATACGGACGTAATTTATGGACTTGAGGTATGCAGGTCTAGTTGGACCTGGTATCCATTTCTGTTACTTTTTTCTCTCCCCTCCCCGTGAAATAACAGTTCTGCCTCCCTGTCCAGCCCAAATTGGAAGCTTTGGCCAGATCTTCTGATATTCTGGCTTTCAGAATGTATGTTTTGCACAATACAAAAGTGTACTTATTTTACATGGAATGCTAGAAAGAAATCTGGTCTTTTACGCTTCTTTTTTAGGTCATTTGGCTGTATTGCTGTGGCTTTCTAGAGGATGTGGTAGGGATCTATATGCTACTGGATAAGGATTTAATGAATTTTTAAAGAAATTGCTGAGTTCATCCATTATTTTTAAACCTTAGTGAAAGAAGTGTAACTGATCATTTTAGAATAATTCTGTTTTTGTGAGTTCTCAAAGATTATTGGTTTCAGATAATTTATTCCTACTTACATCAGCTAATTCTTTCTTTTTTTATTTTTGGTGAATCATGCACAGTATACTAGAGATCTGATATGCAGAGGCTGAAACAGTAATTACAGAGTCACTGTGTGGAGCCTTGTGAGATGATGCCCTTACTGTGAAGCATTCTGTTTTGTCAATAAGCTTACATCAATACTTGGCAGGTCATTTATGCAGCTTTAATGTTTCAGAATATAAACTAGACAAAGTGACTAATATCAAATTGGAGCTGCTTTGCATCTGCAATTGACAAATCCTATTATGAAAGCATGCATGAACATGAGGATCAAACTTAGCTTTTAATATTTACATTTTTTTCCAATGGGGAAGTGTCTGATCCACTTCTAATTTACCTGTTGTTGATTACCTGATTCTTTTCTAATCCCTTGCAGCTGAGATGTCCTCACCATTGGAGAAGCAATTAACAAAATCCCTGACTGGAGTGTATGAAGCATCTGTTATGGAAGCATAAAAGGTTAACCTAAATCCCAGCACACAGAGATGTCAGACTAGAACAAATCAGCATGGAGAATTACCTGGAGGCACCACAAGGTTAAGGTGGAGCATATGTATGGTAAAAAGATTGTTTATGACTAGCAGAATTAATTTTTCAGGATGAGAAGGTCAGACATGCAGAAGTGAAGACTGTCCGTGATGAGCAGAGATTGTTTTAGGCTCCATATTTCACCTGGCAAACACCAAGCTGGAATACTTTTTTTTTTAATGTCAAAACTGAAAACATTTAAGTAAAGGATTACAGAGATGCCACTACCTGTCCTCTCTGGATGGACTTACGGTTATCAGTCAGCTGCATTTTAAGCTACATTTTCTTCTAAATACATTTTGTAGTAGATTCAACAGGTTGGTCAGATTGATTCTCAAGAAGGCTATATTCCCTCTTTCCATACCTGACAGTGTAAGCTGTTTTAACCCTTCAAATTGGAGTCCTTCAGCCTGCTTCAAATCCAATTTATGTTGGTACAAAAACATCTCACAGTGCGCATATTAGTTGTCTAATTTCCAATGTGGGTTCTATCTTATATCTGAGATAGTGTCTTAAACAAATGAAGTATATACATGTCTGATAATTGTAAAATTTTTAAAATATTCAGATTGGATTTTCATATGATATAAACAGGCATTGTTCTTCTACTGCCTCTGTTGATCAAGATAGGTGTATGTATTATCACATATCACTTCCAGCTGTTTCCGAGGGTAAAGTTTATTTCCAGGACATTTGGGTGTTCTCCAAAGAATTTGCACTGGCATGTGATTTTTGTCTAAAATTTGTTCTAAATTCATTCTAGTTTGTACTCAACACTTGCATGTACACTTTTCAATATGTAAACACTCATGCTTTAGTCTACGTATGCTAGCACTGTTGGAGCTGGCACAACAAAAATGTGAATATGCTGGAAGGAATTCAGGGGGGAAAAAGCTACCAAACAGATTGGAGATTGAAGGGACCAATTAGGGGGAAAAGATTAAATGGTCTGATTGTGCCCTTTGCATGCAGGCAAAATTCAGCGGAAGATTATGTATTTGGTTTTGGAGGGGCAAGAGCCAGAAAAGGAGACATAGGGAAATAGTAACTGAAGGGCTATGATAACCATCTCAAATGCTTGAATAGAGAAGAAATTTAAAATGTAGTTCAGAGCAACAAAATGAAAATAAAAAGATTAAATTAACTTACAGAAAGAAGGAAGGTGAATAGCAATAAAAGGAGAAGAAAAAAAAGTTGATGAAAATTAAATTCTCTAGGGTGTGGAATGGCAGCCCCAGAAAAGCTACAGAGAAACAATTGCTAGGAAAACTTAAAATGTAACTATTCTAAGCATTAAAAGATGTACAGGCTGGAAAAGACAGGCATTTTGAAAGAACAGAGTAATGGACCATGGGTGCTATCATCTCTGATCTCTGTGTATGTATTTATGCAAGTATGAATACAATAATGCTTGTAAAGGATAGGTCTTGTGTGTGGAGTTGTTGCCTGGGAATTTAAATGTTTGACTTCAAGAAAGCCTAGAAGGTGGAAATGTAAGGTTTTATCCTCATCCTAATTCTGCTGCTCTGTAATTTGTTCATATTGTCAGGTACTTAATGCACTTCGAGTCAGATTTTCAGTTGGCTTTTCGGTAAGAACTCATACCATTTGGGTGTACATCTGCAAACACATGGCCCATCCAGACAGCTCTGGTCTTTCACTGCTAAATATTTGGGTATGCACACATATTGAGTCCCTAGAAACACTACTTTTGCTTAGCACTATGCTACGTGGTCTAGTGGGCTTCTGGATTGAGATTACTTTTCTGTCTTCCATATGTAGAACTACAAATATACCAGACTTGAAATACTTAAGAAAGAAGTTTGTCTATTATTAATTGTTGTTGTTGTTGTGTGTTTTCTAGTAATCTGGAAAGAATTTCTTTGTTTTCAATGTGTTATTGAAGTGGGTTTTTTCTACGCACCAGAAACCATGGCAAAAAGTACTTTCTATGACCTTGGTTGTGTAAACTGAGATGTTTACTTTCATTACTCTATGCTGTGTTTAGTTCATTATGTAAGTCTTTGACAATTGCTAGGATTTTTTTAGATGTTTTACTTCATTTTATATACTGCCTGTAGATAGTTCTTCTACTACAAAATGCAAATTCCCTTCTTGGAGCAACAAAAGGAATGTCAGCATCAATAATGAAGTAATTGGTTATTAGATTTGCATACCAACTGATGTGTTTGGGGGGTTTAGATTATTTCATTACTTCTACCTCCTTCCTGAAGGTTAACACTCCGGTCAGACAACCTTGTTTACTACTGCTAATATGTCCCATGATTGATTGAGTCACCTTATCAACATTCCTGATTTTTTTTTTCCCCCCATTTCCTTTAGGGTATATCTGACTTTTAGGAATGGGCTATGGGGAAAAATGAGAACTAACGCAAAACTCGGAGTATTTGTTTCTGTTCAAGACCGGGTAGAAATGCGCTGTGTGCATTTTGTCACTGTTGTTTTTATGAGTATCTGTAGTTTAGCTTTTCAGTCCATGACGTCCAATTACTCTTTGAACTCTCACCTTTTCTTTATCTGTATGTCACAAGTTCCCTGTATACATACAAGCTGTCACATCCTAGACAAAAAAAGTATATTTTGGCAATGAGAGAGTTCTGATTTTTAAAACTAGCTTGTCTTAAAATTTGCTTGCCACAGCTCTGCCTATGAAGGGGAAGGATTCAAGTTTTAATGGTCTGTAATTTTGTAATGGATTACATTTCATTTTGTTCCTATTTTAATCTTCTACAGATAAAATTTCTATCTTTTCTTCATCTGAGACAGCAACTGCAGTGTCCTTTAAGAATGAGAAAAAAAACCCCACCACCAAAACACCACCCCACAACAACAAAGAACCCCAACCCCCTTGCATTATTTGAAGTAAAAATGTGAAAATTCCTCAAGTGGGAGCAGGGAGAAAAAAAAAATTCTTGAAAATAAATGTTGTCAACTTAATTGAAAACTCATACTTTGTTTTTCAAAAGCTTGCCTGATCAATTTTTATTATTCTTAACATCCATATAAATATAAGCTAAATCACTAATATACTGCTAAACTTGGTTTTTCATATTGTGCTTGCTCTTTTCAACTGCTGACTTGCAATGTTTAGGTTTTAATGGCTAGAGTCTTATATCTGTATTCTCATATCTATATCAAAAGCACTAAGTGTTAAACACCTATGAGGAACAGATGTACCTACTTTTTTTATAATCCTGGTCTTCTACCTAGTGTTCCAAGTGACGTCAGGACATACAGTTTAGCAGTTGATTATATTTGTGTTTACACTTACTGCCATGAGAAGAACATCTGTTATAAATAGTAGTCTGAGAAAGAAAGTGTCAAGAAGTGAAATACTGAAAGAATTAAAATTGACGCTGTCTTTCATCAATGTTGAGGCTGTCAGAACTTGTATGAACCAGCCCTAACTATCCACAGCAGGCAATCTGGTGCCAGCCTGCTGTTAAATAACCAACATTTAACAAGAAATAGCGTGTAGATGTACCATGTGGTTTAAAACATTGTGTTAAGCATCATTAAAACTGAGTCTCCTTAGAGTCTTATTAAAAAAGTCCTTTCTCTCTCTGTAATAAAGCATTTCTCTCTGACTGGTTCAATTAAGGCTCTAACAATACAAACAAAATGCCTCCTAATTCAGTACCACACTGGAGAACCACTGTTACTGTCAAGTTGCAAAGACAGGTGGAAAAAAATACCTATCTTTACAAACCCCTGCCTAAGGAGTAAATGAGAAGCGTCAGATGGCTATCTTTTATTGGTTTTCTTGAGTCCATCATCCCTGTTAAGTTTTATATTTGCAAATATTTCAGTGCCTGTGGTTCACTATTTATGTCAGCTGTAATCCCCTTTATGTAACTCATTGGCACCAAGGTTTAGAATTCACAGAATCTGACGTGCTGAGCATGTCTGCCTAAGCTGGTTGATTGAGTGATGTTCATCTGCAAACTGATGATGTGAAGTATTCTTAATTTGTCTGGAAAAAATAGTAATAGTACATATATGTTAGGGCAGCGTACCAGCAACCTCATTGTGTTTGGGATGAATCAAGTTCTTCCTAACACTATTTGGCTCAGTTTTTGAAATACATTCCTACAGCACAGTCTCTGCCCATGTGGAGTCCCACAGACTTCCTTTTAGTTGGTGAAGCTTACAGCACTGGAAACTTCATAATCTGATACAGTGGCCAAAATGAGCTTGCCCGATTGCATTCTCTGGGGTGTCAGGTCTTAAGTATAAGGCACAAAGGGAAATTGAATCTGTATCTTAAAAATTTAGGAGCTATCAGACAACCCCAACAGGTGAGAATCCTAAAGAGCTTCTTAATTCTCTTGGACTCTTGAAATACTATCAGAGTCCTAAAAATGGTGATAAAATATTAGGTAATGAGTAAAACATCTATAGACTTGATCTGGTGTGACTGAAAGGAAGAACAAACTGGATGTAAGCAAAGAGATGTTTTCTTGTGCTGTAAATCAAAAACCAAAAGCTATGAGCAAGATAAAATGCTGCTTAAGTGCAGCCAATGACACCCTGTTAATATGAAATTTGGTGCTGTTGCGTGCTGGTGATTGTACAATATGTACATTTTGGTGACTCTGTTTTATTATGAAAACAATAAAGATGTTAAAAGAAATTTTTAGGCTTCTTAATGTACAAAATTTTCATTTCAGGTAGTGTAGCATAGGTTTAATTATTGCTTCAGTGAAGTCTGTCTTTGTGTCTGTTAAAATGCAAATAATATCGTGGAAAGAATGAATGGTGTCATATATCCACAACAGATTTTACTGCAGACTATAGCAACTGGTTTAGATCATGTTATTAAAAGCTGAAAATGTATTGATTTCTCATGGTCTCAGAGGGCAATGCATTTTCTCCTGTTCTAAGTAAAAATAAACCAATAAATGGCTGCATTAATGATGCTATTACTGGGTAGTGGCAGCATGTTTCTTAATGTCTTGGGCCTCAATCATGCAATCACTTACTTACTCATATGTTTTACTCTAGGCAGCTTCACAGAGCCATTATACTCAATTGGGTCATTTGTCTCAGAAATGAATTCACTAAAATCAGACTTGGTTCAAGTCACACATTCACTTCTGAGTGAATGTGAATTTGCTGTGCATTATGAAAGTCTAACCTCGAGGAAGATATTTAAAACTATTGCGAGCAGTGCAAATTGCTATACAGTGCCTCACTCCCAGTGAATTTTGGACTGTCTTCATTATTAAGAAGATTTATATTTCATCCTTTACAGCAAGATAAGTGACATATGCCAATAGCGCAAAAATCACAGCATAGGTAAGTTGGTAGTTTCTTCTATTAGTTACTTAATCTCTCATAGCCATATATTCACTCCTTCCAGCCCTCGTTCCCTCCATGTATGTGACCTTGTCTAGTTTTCCTTGTGAAAAGCTAGAGCATCATGTCTCCCTTGGGATTTTGTAATGGGGCAGATAACATTTCTTTGACACTGAAGGTAAGTCATGAAATGTCTCTAAGAGAAACTGGAGTGAATTGTGAAGATTATTTTTATGTATTTATTTAAATTTAGTTTAAAGTTACTCAATTTATGTGAAAAGCTCTCAAAGTACATATGGAAACAATCTACTTTCACTTCTATAGAAATATGAACTGACTTTTCTGTCACTGGCAGTTTTTGCTTGTATCAGTACATACTGTGGTATAGGTAATAAGAGTTACATAGTAACTTCATTTATACCTTTGTATTTGACTTGAATGTATGCTCCAGGTTACCTGGCAGGATTGCATCGGAGATGTTCTAATGGTTCTTGATTTATTAGAACTTTTGGGTAAGTGCGAAGGCAAAATCCCCATCTACATCTGCAGGTCTACCAAGGGGCCTTGACTAGAAGTCTGGAGTCATAGAACAGAGACAGACAGACTCACTAGCGGCACAGGATGTATTCCTTTGGACTTCAGGCTGTGACCAGGCAATTTATTGACTTGCAAGGATTTCTGTTTGACTCTTTCTAACCTAGCAGCATTACTGGAACTCTCCCACTGTGCAAGAATTGGAATCTAAATCCCAGATCAGACCTCTGGATGCCAGATGGAGCTTTGCCAGTCTTATTACATGAGGAAAAAAAAACCCAAAACAAATCACCTTTAGATTTCAGAGCTGTCAGAAAGAGCAGTTCCTCCCAGCATGAGAGTCAGTTGGTGAGACAAACAGAGAATTGTACTCCCTGTTCAGAAGTCTCGAACATAATAAATGTGTGTTGTGTGTGAAGGCAACAGGAAGGAGATGACCTTCTCCCCTCAGATGCAGAAAGAAAAGGCATGGCGAGGAAAGAAGGGAAAGAGTTCATTGTACTGAACATTTCCTTAGTTATTCGCAGCCAAGAGATCTCTGTGGCTCTACTGCTGACCCTATAGCTCCAAATCCACCACAGTTGCACCCTGGCTAGTGAAAAGACCATAGAGGAAACCTGCATCTGAAACAATAGCTTAAGAATAATTGTGCTTTAGAGCTAGGAATAGACTCAGCACAGGTACACTGGGCATTTGATCAGTATAATCAGCACTTAAGGCACAGCTTTATTTCTGCAGATGGAACAGGGATAAAATAATATGGTATCAGTCCTGAATATCAACTTATTCTTACTGAACTTCTTCCATCCATAAATGGAGGACTAATAGGAGTAAAAATCACCTGGACTGTTAACATGACACCTTTGTTTGGGCTTCTGAATGTCTGTTTTCATTAGTGGTCCTAAATCCTGCAAAAGGTGTCATTGTCAACAACCGGTTTAAGATTGCACCTGTTATTTTTTTGTAGACCCTGATGGTTGGTGACAGATGAGTAGGAGTGTACATATGTCTCTCACTCCAGCTCTCTCTCTCCTGCAAGTACAGCCTGAGCTTACAGTTAACAATGCAGAGGTGATATTGCACTGATTTACTGAATTTTATTTTCAGATATTCTTAGTCTTGGATTTAGTGTATCATGCTGATGATCATCAAAATGTTCACAATTAAAATGTTTTAAATAGGACTTACACCATAGTCACTAGAAAAAAAAAAAAAAAAGGAAGCTGAAGATATACGTCCTTAAGTAAGATTTTCCAGATGAATAGAAGATGTTTTAGATTGACAGACAAAATCTGATTTAAAATTTGTGTCTTTAATTCATGTTTAGTCATTTAGGAATGCCTGATATTAGAAATCTAAAAGAGATTTTATAAGAAAAATGTGTTTTTAAGGGGCTACAGGCACTGATATCAATTAGAGAAATAGCATCTTTCACTTAATAAATCTAAGGCCCTGATTCTTCAAAGTGGTCCATGTATGTGGACTTTTATTCTCAGAAGAAGGTATGTTATTTAGATCAGTTTTATAGAACAACTAGTATTTTAGCACCAGATGTATTGTAAACAATAAAGATTTCTGAAAAACTGTACAGAAGAATGTTATCATAATCAATAT
Organism: Strix uralensis; assembly: GCF_047716275.1. Classification (NCBI taxonomy): domain Eukaryota; kingdom Metazoa; phylum Chordata; class Aves; order Strigiformes; family Strigidae; genus Strix; species Strix uralensis. Next base: position 74,235,894 of record NC_133975.1, read on the forward strand.
GGAAACAGTTGCAAAACCTCAATACCTTGAATTTCTGGTAAGCTTTTCCAGCTGCTTTATAACTTATTATCATAGGCAATGTGTATTATCAAAACCAGTAATGTACACATAGATACTGCCATGGAGGCTTTGGAATATGGAATAATGTTCACAACGTGTCTTCTGGAAAAGTGTGGAACAGTAACGATACAAGAAAACTAATATAATATATAGATGCTAGAGTGACAGCATGCTAATGGCTGTACAGAAATGAATTAACAGTTAGTTAATTAGCAGATTGATTTCATTACCAGATTTGCGGAAGAGCAGCAGAAAGATCTTAAACATTCTACTTGCGTGGCTTGTATCTTCCATGTGTAGTCTGACAATAGTAATCAAAATGGTTTATGGCGCATGTTAAATGGTGGCAGCTCCAGGTCAAAACTTTATATAGGAGACACAAATCCTCCATAAATGTTCAATAAAAAGCTAAGCTAAAAAAAGTCTTGACAGAAGGTGCCTTACTAACTCCTCACTAACACAGTAACTGATGTTCATATCCAGTGCAAAAAAATTCCTTGTCCTGAATTATTTTGTGCATAAATCTACTTTCATGGAAACAAAATAATAATTTTTTAAAAGTCATCCTGAATGCATCTATTTAAGTGCTTCAGGTTAGGCAAGGAACACGTTTGTGAAGGGAATCCCTCAGTTATCCCCGCTCACTCTGCTTTGATATGGTTTGTGGTGCCATCTCAGACTGTTAGAACTGGATTCCTTTTGGATGAACCTAAACTAGAAGATGCAATCCAGGACTGCACCTAGCATGCCCCAACCGCTAACTGACATTCAGTTTGCCGGACCGGGTTACAGCTAGTCTGGAGGAAAAAGACCCAATCAAACAAAAAGCCCCCAAACCAAATCAAAAGAAAACCAGTGTTCCTGAGCACTTATTGACATTCTCTTCAGATTTGATTTTTCCGGACTGTACTATTTACTGATGTAGAAAGAGACATTGGTGACTGAAATGATTTATTGGTTATGTCAACTCTGTGATCAGAGTTTATTTTCATGCCAAAATGAACCCAAAAGAGAGCTTTAGCCTGAACTGAAGTTTCTGGCTTGAGCTGGCATGGTCATGGTATTTGATAGCTATGGCAAAGGAAGGGTAGCAGAAAGGCACATGTGTGAAGCTGGTATGAAACTTTCTACTTCCTTGCCTTCATGACTGCATCAGACCTAGTGTCTGCCATACTTGGTTCCTTACATTTCCTTCATTTCAGCAATGTGATTTCTAGTGCTGTCCTATAGAAGAAGAATAGCTCTTGGTGGGGGAGGTTGTATCAGCCAACAGAACTTTTCTGGCAGATAAAATTTTATAAATCAATCTCACACAAATTTTCTTTCATTGCAGGAAAAAGTATTCTCTGAGAAAAAATAAATATCCTATTGCAAAATGGTAAATGATTTATGTAATGGTTACACATTGTATGGTTTTTTATTTTAATGAACGAAGATGTAAAATGTCATATTTATGAAAGAATCTTTTAAAACTTTTAAATATTTTTAAATCTATTTAGATCTTTTAAATCTTTTTAAATGTGTTGGTATCATCTCAGTATTATTTTACTTAGCATAAATAGGCCATGTTTTCCCTTAAACATGTCAGTTGCCATCAGAAACAAAACCAGGAAGACTACCATGAACACATTTCAATAACAGATCAGTTAAAACCCAAGCAAACAAAAATCAACAAAACAAAACCCCCAAACATAACTTATTTTAAAAATGTCTCTTAAGACATGAAAAATAATTGATAATTTTATAAATGTAACTTTGAGGAAAAACCAAATTTCTCACAAAGAGACCGTTCAAATTTGGGGGAAGATAAAACTATCCTGTTTAAATGTGTGGTTGTTTTTTTTCTTTTAAGAACATGAGCTAAACTGGGAATAGAAATAATACCTTTGTATCTTTGTAGGACTAGGCACGCACACTCTCACCCACACTCATTCCCATGGTAGGAGGACTTGTCACTAAATTTTCCCTAGGATTATCATCTAGGAATGCATGGTCATGCAGCTTAAGGACTGGAATAACCATGAGTTACCTGATAATACCTTTCCGAGTCTTTTTTTTTTTTTAGAAAGTGATATTTTAGTACAGGTTCATGGGACATTAAATTTCAGCCAAAGAATAAAAAAGCTGACCAATAAGGTGTTATTTCCTGGAATTACTGAAACAAATTCTCAGCAACTGTGGTGAATACAAGTGAAGCGTTGTTGTCTTCCCTGGAGAGAGAAAATTACGGTCGTCTTTGTTTAAAAACGAAATGCAGACATTTTCTTTTACAGCAATTAGTGATGATGCATGGAGTGAAATGCTAAGTATTCATGACTAATCTGGATAGACAGGGCTGTCCCTTGCTAATCACAATGAATATTGGCCTGTCCGTAAAGAGCAAGCAGTGATGATATCAAAGAGAACAGTCAGCTATTACCAGGGCAAACTCTTGGCCATGAGCTTCTGCAGATGATAATATGAAAAGACAGAAATGAAATTAAAAACAGTGTTAACTACCCAAGAGGCAGAAAAACACACGATTGTTTCTTTGCAGTTACTTGTATATTGTACTGCATTCAGACGATCTTTTTCAGTTTTATTATAGCCATTTTGAATGTATACAGAATCTTTATATGGCAATTGTATGAAGTATCTGGCTCCGGCAACACAGAGAACAATCGCTACATTAAGTTAGTTTTTTTTTTTTTACACTGTATAGTCGTTGCCTTTGGTATGAAAAATTATTTTTTTGCTAAGGTGTGACCAGTGGTTATGTCCTCCAGAGGAAGTGTTTGAACGCAGAGACTTTTTCTTTCTGGTAAGTTGGTAAAACCTCTCTTGTCTTTTTGCACGTTCCAGCAGAACTTACCAAAAAGTCCCCTAGGTAAAGGAGGTTGGGTCCCCACTGGTGAGGTCCAGTGTTTCTATTATCATCTCTAGCCTGGCTCCTTTTGAGAGTATTACCCGTGTGAGTGTCCACAGGAGGGAAGTAGAACAGTTGGTCTCCACAAAATTGTCCCTTCCCAGTCTGCAGAAATTTTGCTGGGTCACTAACAAACATATTTTTAGAATGGTTTTACAAACATTGTTTCTGTGACACACAAACTCCTCTGAAACTGTGGCAGCTGTAGAAAACTTGTTCCTTATTGATGTTTTTGTGCTGCGGACAGCGTTAAAGTAGAGAAAATTTCCTGACCTCTGCACAGATCCTCAGGGATCCATTTTGGTTTAGGGAATTAATTGCCTTTTTCCTCTGAGGGGAAATCTTTGCAGGTACAGTTTCTTGGAGTATATCTACATTGCAGTCCCTACTGTGACTGTTGCTCATGTAGAAATGCTGAGCTTGCCTTAAAAAAAAGTAGCTTGAGGGTTTTTGCCAGTGAAGAAAGCTAACAGCCTGACCCTGTGCAGCTGGGTATTGCATCCTGTACTGAGTTTTGTACTATCACAGCCACTCTGCCAGCAGAACCTGAGCTAACTTGTGAATAACTGGTTTAGCTATGTCTGTAGTACAATGATTGCAGTGTGGATGAGAAGATGACAGGAGTAGCCTGTCTCCTAGTGGCAAATAGGTGATGATAGAGTTTGAGGAGGAGCTGCTGTTGGGTGAAGGTTAGAGGGATGTAATATTTTATTAGATGTTGGTCTCTGTTAACAAGTAAAATCTCCCGTAAACCTTAAGCCACAAAATTCAAGAGCAGGTAGGGTACAAGATTTAGTATCAGGCCTTTAGAAACACTTGCCATTTTGGGGTCAGGTAGAGAGGTAGCAGAAATCTTTAGAATATGGTGATGTGGGGGAAAAGAAGGACAAAATAAGGACTTGACAGAAGAGAAAGGATTAAAACATCATACTTTGCTGCTTCTGAGTCTCACTTTCTTTCATTTAAATGTCTTTAGTAACTTATCTGTTGCAAAAACCTTATTTCCATGTTTTCCTCTCTTGTATATGAGGAAAATGTGATATTTCCCACTTGGTTTTTGTGTGTGTTTAGTTCCCTCAAAAGCTCAGGAAAGTGCTGACATTTTCAAATTATTTTCTTTCTCCTTGAGTTTTCTTTCTTAAATTGTAATTGCTTATTCAGTGTGTTAACCAGTGACTGTAAAATCACAGTTGAAAGTTCACCTCTTCCCCACAATTTTTCTGTAAAATAATTACTAACCTTCAGGAACCTCAGTCCTTGGTATATTGTATACTTTTATTTGTTTTAAATTCTCGAGCACTTCCCCATGTTATAAAAATACAAAAGTAATTATTTTTTAACATTGTAGCATTTCCTTTTGTAAATACTGAGTATTACTGCTGTGAGGAAGTCCCTTAAGTGCCTAAAATAGCACATATTTTGCTATGTTATTAGTCTGAATATAAGAAAAAGTTGTGGGCAGAAGACTGGTGGAATTGTCAAGGATTAGTGATGAATGAGACAAGTCAAACAGCTTGAATGCTGTCAGACTACACATCGCTAACTCCATCATCCTTTATATACCTTTAATGAAAAGATGTTTCTGCTAAGAGACGGTTTACTTGCTACTTGGATATTATATCGGTTGTTAATGATGGTGTGGAGTTCCAAACCATTTTTTCCTTGTTGTCTTGTCCTTAAAATTAAACTGAAAGAAGCGGTAAGTACAAACTCTCACGTTGATTTGCAACTCATTTAACTTATTTGAAAAAGGTATTTAAAAAAGCCTAAAGATTAGCTGTTATGGAAGTATGGTTACTGTGGTAGGCTGACCTTGGCCAGCTGCCCACCCTGCCACTATCTCACTCCCCTTTCTCAACAGGACAGGGAGAGATAAGATGATAAAGCTCATGAGTTGAGACAGAGATAGGGAGATCACTTGTCAATCACTGCCACTGGCAAAACAAGCTCCACCTGGGGGGATTTAGTTTATTGTCACTTAAAATAGATTTGGATGGTGAAAAACAATGACAAAATTAAAACAGCCCCTGTCCTTCCCTTTTTCCCAGGCTTAATTTAGCTCCTTCATGGATGCAGTGTAGATGACTGCCCTGGTGTGGTCCTCTCCAGGGACTGCAAGGAAATACCTGTTCCTCCATGGCTGCATGGAACGTCTGCTTAGATGCCTGGAGCTCCTCCTCTTCCTTCTCTGGCCTTGGTGTTCACAGGGCTGTTTCTCTCTCACATGTTTTCTACACTCCTCACTGCCTGTATGGTGTTTTTGCCCTTTCTTAAATACATGCTCACCGAGGCTGGAACTGCCTGTGCCTGGCACGGGGCAGCCCCAGCCACTCCTCACAGAGGTTGCCCTGCAGCCCCCCAGTACTGGTGCCTGGGCACTCGCACCCCATACAGATGTGTTCTGGTGAACTTGAAATAATATTCCGCAGCATTTTAGAGAGGGTATCTGAACTGTATTCTCTTTCATCTTTCTTTCACCGCTGCCACTAAGACATATGATAGAAAGAACATGGTTGTATTTTGAGTCTTCAGTTTTGGTGAAGACTAGACAATTCATTACTAGGAATTACTGGGAATTTTCTGATAAGGTACATACTTTCACTGTTGTAAGGAACATGTGAAATTCCTTAAACTTGTACTTTATTTAGGCCTTGTGCCTCTGTTTTTTAAATGTATGCAAAACTGTTAGTGCTTAACTGTGACCTCTTGTGGGACCTTTTGTGTTAGCTTACCTGCATTAGGGCTGGTTAGCCTTGGGCTAGTCTTAGTTTTTCTGTGCTTCAGCTTTTTTTTCTGTGAAAGGCAAAAATAAATGTCCTTAAACTCCAGGCCTCTATTAGTGCTGGGAAGGGTTGTTCTGCTAATGGTGGTGATGATATGGAAACGAGGGGAAGAAAAGAAGGAGAAGAGGTAAGGATATGGGCTACTGCACTCCAAAACTGTGCTCCTTTTATCCTTAAAATCTTAGAATAATTAAAGATCAAAATAAAGTCTGTGGGCTGCAGCGGGTTATTTAGATATGCAAAGGCTCAGGGTCTGGTCCACTGAAGCAGAGCACTGTCACTATCTTCTTCCTCAAGAAATATTTTCTTTCTGTGAAGCTATAAGTTCATGTGACTTCCTTGTGAATGCCAAAATAATAATGTGAGCAGACAACCCATTTTTTGGCCATGTTTTCTGAGAACAGTTGTTTTCTTAAATGAAGTTCATTAAAAGTGAATGGTTTGCCAGGAGTTGTCTTCCTCTGGCAAACACGAGCCATATGTGTCGAAACCCAGCAGTGCAGCTGTAACCCCTTTGACCCTCACCAGTTACTAAACCAGTGTAGCTTCTTCAGGCTATCTTATCCTTTCATTTTGATTCAAGCCTGCAATGTCACTGACATATGTCTATATATCATGTTATCTGAAAGCATTTTTAGAACAAAAGGTGTTTTGCTGTGGTTAAGAGACTGTGTCCATGTTTCAGAGGACTGTGTTCATCTCTAGGCTTGTGCCTGTAACTCATGCACTTGACTGGAACCTTAATGTTATCCTTGGTTTGGTCCTCAGATGTAAGAAATCTCCTGAAACTAGAAATGCCTACTATGAATGGTCCCAAAGATTTTTAAACTTTTTATTTTAATTATTCAGAAAGTGACGAAAAGTATCTGCATCACAAACCACACTTCCACAAGTGTGTTCTAGGGACCAGAAAAAAGTCTGAACTAGAGTGTTGGAGAGAGACAAACAAGTTTGCTTCTGTTTTGTTGGTCTCCCTTGTGAAAATGCAGAAGCTTCTGTGACTCCTGCTAGATGGAGGCATATCTGTGTTCATTCTAGCCTGCTCGATGGGTTGCTGCAGGATGGCTCATCCGTTATCAGACTGCCAACTACAGGGGCTGCGCAGAGATGGAGCAAGCCTGTTATCTCATTGTGAGAGGAACGGATGAAGAAGCTCCAGAGAGGAAGGAAGCTGTGTGCCTACAAGTCTTATGTAGATAACAGAGATAAAAATCTGCATTCAGGTGGAGGTGTGAGGAGAGTCAGTCAAACCTGGCACTTTTTGTTCCCATCACTTGCCTTTCAAACCTGATAACTCTGCTTAGGCATCTGTGGGGAAGAGGGTGGCCTCTGAGGAAGATGTGACTGGGGCAAGCAATTATAGACCTGGGAAATGAAAGTGTGCCAGCATGCAGTCAGTGTGAGCTGCTGGAGAGTGGAATGGCAAGGAGTGAATAAGTGTCCTTTCTGTTCTGTTTTCCTTTCCCCACCCCCGCCCCCTCCTTAACAAGCTGTATTAACATCAAGATGGGAAAGCCTCAGAAAGTGTCCATGTTTCTGTCATTCCAAATCTGGTATAAGCCAATTGAAGTAGAGTAGAATAAATGCAAGAGCTGACCGAGTCGTTCTGAAGACTGCCATGTTAAATGGTAGACTAGCATACCTGTTTATTTTGGACTACAAATTTTCACTGTCCTAATTAAAACCAAAATAAATTTTAAAACCCCATCCAGTTTATATGATTTGATGGCAGAGATGACTTTACAGCTGTTTTAAGATGGTAGCTATCACTTCATCTCGAATGCAGCGCACAGAAGAGCTGCATATAAATAGTGCTGCACCCAGCCAACGTTTCACAAAAGCAAGCGCTCCAAAACATCAATGCATGATTCCAGTTTTTCGCTAGACAGCTGGCTCCAATCAGAGTGGCAATTTGTTACCTATTAGTAAAGTCATCTTGCTGCTGGCTGTACTATAAACAGAGCTTATTTGACTCTTCTTTAGAAATAACAGTTATTGCTAGCCCCTTTTATTGATAATGCAATATATGGTGGTAATAGCTGCGTGGTGGTTGGAGAACAGCTCTTTGTGACATTTTTGATCCCTTGTCCTAATTGTGGCTGTAAGGAAAAAAACTGATGTCAAATGGAAATTGGGGACAGGAAATGAAGTAATACTCATTTTATGCCAGGTCTGAATTTGTGGTGCTAGTGTATGCAAAATGCTATCCAGATGAAAACGATGAAGAAACTCTGCTTTGATCTTTTCAAAATAGTTAAATATGAAATCTTGTCTTGGGAGGAATGACTAATGGGCCACCTGAGAACTGAAAAGTGTCTTATGAGAGAGTTTAATCCCTGCTTATTGCTTAGCATTTCCTGAAGTTGGCTTCCTACTTAAGACCAAATTTTTCTGAGCAAGGCCTGAATAGAAACTGATTGAATTGACATTCTTCCTTATTGAGATAATTATTTATTTTTCCCATGCATGCCGCATCTGGGATTTTTTAAGGAATATCTCAGCTTCCTTTACTCCAGCTCTTAGGAAACACTGAAGTAATTAATACAGACATGACTAACATGACTTTGTGTATGAGCTAGTAAGAGCGAGGAAACATTTCAAGATGGGTAGGTTCATGAAGAATGTCAATGCCAAAAAGGAGTGACCCAAGTGATTGGTTGAGAGTGGGCTCTGCAGTCCTAGATTACTGTGGCATTGAAAGCACAGCAGTATTTTTCCTGAGTGAGCAGACAAGACAATGGTATACATGGGGTACTTTCCAAACTACCTAGCTGTTTGGGGGGGAGGGAAATCTGTATCCTCTTTTTGATTCTGTGGAAGAAGCAAGACCAGAGACTGATTAAAAATCTGTAGTAAGTCTGTAGTAAGGGCTTATTCTTGGACTTCATTTATAGATTTCCTTCCTCAGTTTTATGAGCAAGTTCTAGGCAGTGCTTACCTCTTGCCAGAATTGAGATCTTATGTGTGCTGTTAGTCATGGGCTGTGTGTGACTGTCAGGGCACATTAACGTCTACCTGAATCTCTTTGTGAGAGCATGCAGCACTTCTGTATACTGAGTCAAACCCTGTGAGCATCATGAAGTCTTAGAATCTGTATAGACCAACAGCAGACAAAAAGAGTCCCTGTCCATGGTTTTGTGTGGGTTTGGTGTTGATTTTTTTGTTTGGTTGGTTTTTTTTAATCAAGTCTCTCATGTATAACCATTTTGATCATTGGATTATTCTCTCTCTTTCTTGGTGAAGGGATGTCTCTTCACTTTTGGTTTGATGAGGACTATGCAAGCACTTAGCAGAGGGGTGGTGGATCCTGCTAAGGTTGCTCTTTATCATCCCACCATTGAAGTGGGATGTGCTAAAGCCAGCAGAGCCTTGTTCTGCAACACCCACCCCAAAACCCAAACATCAACCAGTCTGGTGTCACAGTGATTCAGATATGTTGATGATATCACTAATGGCCAATGTGGAATGAGACTTTGTGTCAGAGTATGTGCTCCAATTCCTTAAATGGATTGCAGAATCTTTTCTCCTTTTCATTAAAATACAGGAAGAATTTAACTTAAATTTGTTTACAAAGTATACTTCTCTAAACACTTTTACTTCTGGGGCAGAAATTTGTTTGCCTGTCTGTTTCAGCAATGACAGAAAGAGATGCTACCTGGGGCACAACGTGTGAGCCTGACTACTTTCTGCAGTTTATTCCTCAGCCCTTGGAGTTGTATCAGGGACACCAGAGGCCCTGCTTTTTAGTATTCATTTATATCCTTTTAGTCCTCTGAGTCTTGATCTATGCACATGGTGTCTATGAATTTGTCTAATTCCTTTCTGAACTTTCTGATGGTGTCTTCCTCCACAAGTTCCTATAGCGGCAAATCCTAGAAGTTTAATATCCACTGTGCAAAGTGTTTCTTTTATCTTTTTAAAATGAATACCTTTTTATTTTAGCAAGTGCTTCCTGTTCCAATCCAATGTCAGGGGAGGTTTCGATATGATCCCAAGAGTGAGATTAAGACACAAACAAGGTCAAATGCTGTACACCGAAAACAGTTTTTATTATTAAAAGTGAAGAGTGGTAACAATAGGACAGAATGGAAGGAAAAGACAGAAATCAAGCAAGCATCCAGAACAGAGTTATAAGAATAGTCACCACCATGGATCCAGCAGCGTTCCGTTGGTCCTCAGTCTTCAGTTCTTCGGTGCTGGGTGTACACACAGTAAAGTTTTCTGTCGCCTTTTAAGTTCATCTTATCAGCTGATTAGCATACCTGCCCACCTTTAGTTTTTCCTCTGCTCTCACAGGTTTTTGCTGACTTCATGCTTCTGGAGCAATCATCTGGCTTCTGGGGCAGAAACACTCACCTCTTATCAGTTCAATGGCGAAGTTGTGAAGTCATTAACAAAGCAAGCATGGTGTCTGGCGTACACAATAGAGCCACAAAGTATTGGGTTTAGACAATGGAGCCAGTGATAAACATTTGGTTCCACTCAGTCCATGTGTCTCCCTTTGAGGCTTATCTAAGGAGTCTGACAATGCAACTGCAAGGCAGTGGGGGGGTGCATCCTTCGATACACTCCCGCTTCCTTGGGTGACATTCCTTAGACCAATCCAAAGGCCACAGCTTGTCCTTGAGGTTTGCACACAAACAAGCAAGCTTTGAGACAATCATTTGACATTTCAGTCTTTCACACTTCCTAGCTGTGATGTTACAAAGAGTTGGGGAAAGGCAGTTCTGCATATTGCTTGCATGACTTTTTAAATCTTTATTGTCTCTCCCTTGGGACTTCTCTTCAGCCTTTTCACTCTCTTCTCTTAAGGCAGATGCTCCAACATTTTGACCATTACAGTTGTCTCCTCTGTACTTTTTCCAGCTCTGCTACATGCTTCTGAACAGATCTTGACCAGGATTGCAATCTATATTAAAGATGTGGAAAGACATGGTTCCTTTGTCTTATTCTTTGCACCGTTTCTAATAATGCCCAATGTCCCTCTCTTTTTTTGGCTCCTTCTGCACATTGAGCCAGTTTGCTTGGAAAGAACAATTTGTCAAGGACAAATTTGAGATCTCCCTCCTGAGTTTTGACTTCAATTTCTGAGGTGACCCACATGTAAGTATGGCTTAAACTATTTTTCCTGAACACATTCCTATATATTGAACTGATTTCCTACTTTTTTGTCCACTTACTTGTGTTTGCAAAGATCCTGCTGGCATTCCTTGCCACTGGCAGACTGACCAGCTGAAAGTGTTCAGTTTCACTGTTTATATCCTTTCACTGGTCACTGATGATTTGGAACAGATTGTTTAAGTTAATGTTGAATTTATTAACTGTGGTTGAATAGAAATGGTCCTAGCAATGATCCCTTGGGATCCCACTGCTGACTCTTTTTTTCCATCCTGAAAAAGAACCAGTTAAACCCACCTTTTGCTTCTTGGCCTTGAACTGGATTTCAGTCTGTAAAAGAAATGCCTACAATCCTATGGCAGTTAAGCTTCTTGAATAAACTTTTGTGTAGAAATTTCTTATGCACTTTTTGAAAATTCAGATACGTTCCATTTGCTGGATCATCTTCATCCTCCTGCTTGCTGATACCCTTAAATATATTTAGCACATTAGTGAGCCAGGATTTCCTTTTCCAGAAGTCATGCCGACTCTTTTTGGATAGACTGTTCTTATTCACATGCTCTTTCTATTTATCATGGACTTCACTGTCTCAACAGGATGGAAGTCAGATTCGGAGGTGTGTAGGTCTCAGGTTCTTCACCTGAACCCTTTTTGTAGTTGAGAGTTGCATTGTACTGTGCCACAGCGTCTGTCAGTAATGTGTAGTGATGTTATGCATCTTGGCCAGCAGTAATGCAATTTCAGTGTGAGTCTCTACAGTGCTCTCAGGTGAACACTGTTGGGCCCTGCAGACTTCCTGACATCTGATTTATCTATCTGGTTTAATACTGTTTGTTTACACCAAGCTGATATAGCTCCTTTGACCTTTCCTGCTACAAGGAGTAAGCTGTGTGCAAGAATCTCCCCAACATCTTCAGCAAGGACCACCAGTGCAAAGCCTGTCTTCTATGGCATTAGCCATCTCAAGTACACCTTTGTTGTTAGACTGTCCCTCTGAATCCCTCCTTGGCTTCTTCCTTTGATGTATTTTCAAACTTTTTACTCTGTTTGAAAGTTGTTCACAAGGCACCCCTCAAATCCCTTTTAGTTCTCTTAATTTCCATTTTAGGTTGATCCTCCCCTGTTGTATAGGCTTTCATATTGTCCTTAATTGAGCAAGTTTTCAGTTCCTTAAATGCTGACATCCTCTATAAGATGGCCTCTGTAACATTCTTTCCGATCGAGGCTTGCTTGGGTTTTATTCCATATGCAAGATTTATTTATTTTTTTATTTACTCCACTTGCAAGAATCTTTTTATGTGTGCTCTGTAGTTATGTAATAGAACTTGATTTTTCATGTAATTTTGATATTTTTATTTCATAGGCATTCTTCTTGATTAGTTATTTTTGAAGTTATCTGCAGATTAACTTATTTTCTGTTGCTCAGTCTGAATTCACATCATGATTTTTCTGTATTTCAGAGTCTCATTAGTTGCACTACTATCATGTTTTTCTCAAGAGCTATCCTTAAAGCCTAAACTAGAAATCATGTCAAGTTGCTTCCAAGATCTTACACTGTTGAATATTTAACTTGTGAGGTTAGTACTAGTCTTGCCTCTTTATGGATTCAAACCAGCACTTCTGTTTTTCAGGTTAACATTTATTAACCAGTAACTTAAAATATATTTTGTTATTCATGCATGGGATGGCTGTAGGTTCATCTAATAATTGCAGAAAAAAAATGTTGGAATAGACTATTTTTTGTTCAAAGGTCAGATTTTTTTTTAGTTAGCAATTGATAAGGTTGATGCTTGTTCTGTCTCTGTATCACTTAGTCCATGTATTTCAATTATTGCAAAACTTCTCTTCCCTGTACAGAATCCTAGACCTGCTGAAATTAGTAAGAATTTTGCCACCAGGGGGATGAATTCCAGCCTGTTGCCCTCCTGTAACTTCAGAATGATGCAGTCACCTTTTTTTTAGTTCACCTTCATGCTGCATATGACAAATGTTCCTCTCTTTGTGTGCTTATCCCATTTAGGGACTTTGGCCTTGCTCTCTGGTAATAATTTAAAGTGTGTGTTCCACTGTTCATTGTACATATATACTATAATAGTTAAGTGTGTATTTCTAAAACTATGAATTTCTACTGTAGAATAAATGCCAGCTTCCATTTTATCTAAACTCTATAATTTTCCCATTTACTTAGTTTCTATTACTTTATGGTCTCTGCTCTTTTCCCAAATGCTAACTAAAGTACCCATTGTTCCTGAATTGGGATGAGATTTCTTATTGGAAAATGTAGCAGAAAATTGTCATTGCTCTTAGGACATATTCTTTGTTTACAGTACCTTCTTCTGTCATCACAAAGCTCTCATTTTGCCATGTCCCAGCAACTTATGTTTTTCTACTGAGCCTTCTGAATACGCAGGCAGAAAATACAACATTCAAACACCAGTGCATAAAATTACAAGGTTTAGCAAACAATCCACTGGAGAGGCATCAGGTTATATATTTACCTTAGCTCTGCCTCTATTATTTCTGCACTTCTCTGCAACAGTAATAAATTGTGTTCACTAGTCTTTTTGTATGCAATAAGAATTTTAATTTACTCTGGAGGAAGAGCTAGTTCATAACTCAATAGAACTGACTGGGCTCATAAGTTATTTAGTTCAGCTCCTTGTGATAAAATCTGGACACGAAGCCATTTATTATGTTTTGTCTGCCCTCTCAGCCCTGTAAGTTGACTCAGAGCTAAACAATTAAAGTGGCAAATTGATTTGTTTACAATGCAAATCTGAGCTAGATTGGAAATAATGCAAAAGGCATAACCAATTACATGTTTCATAGTGTAGGTTAGTCTGAAATGAAATAGATTTAACCGATCTGTGCTCAGGGACGCTGTACAGTTACTGATTCACAACTGCCTTGTAGTTCTCAGTGGCTGTAAAGGATCTGACACTGCTGTCCTCAGAACTGCTCAGGCACACACTGTGAGAAAACAGGCTCTTGCTTCACCTTTGCTTTTAGTATGGTGGGTAATATAGGGAAGAATTTTCCACATAAAATTTTTTGAGGGGAATAGGAAAGAGCCTATGTCTGAGATAAATGGTCTATGTGTGTATGTATAAATTGGGAATTTTGTGTAGTTGGAGAAAAATGGAAGGTAAATAGTGCCAAGTAAGTGTATTATTACAAAACATTTAATGAAGAATTTAGTTTTTCCTTGCAGAACCTTTGTGCAAAATCTAAAAAAAGCAGTCTTTCAAACGTGAAATTGTCAACAAAGTTGTGCATTAGTCAATGTTGTCCCTCTTTGAGTCTAAGCTTCAGGAACACATAGTAAAGGCTATGCCTCAGCACATGGCAGGTGGTGTGTTATAGAGTTTCCCTGAGACACAGTCTTAGAAGTCTTGAGGTATGTAAAGTTCACTCTCATGTAAACTCTTTTCTTCCTTGTCTCTGCAATCAAGTCTTTCCCCACCCCACCCCTCCAACAAGCCTGTCCTGCAGAGGACTTGCAACCAATTCTCAGTGGTCTGACTTCAGTTTCATATTTTCATACAGCTGTAAGATATTTTGATTTTTTTCCTTCTTGTTACATATTCTTATCGTATGGACTAAACATGTAAAGGACAATAATTCATCAACTCTTTTTTTTTTTTTAAGCAGCAGAATTGTTTTCACGAATACAAGGTCACAATCACTTCATGCTGACCAGATATCAAATCTGGTTTTAGCACTAAACACGGTACATAGCAGTGGCAAGCTATTTAATGTGTGCATCACATTTTTGAAAGCTTACAGCAGTGGTTGGAGGCCAAGCTCGCTTGTTGTCTTTTCAGAAACAGTGGTTGCAATTCTCAGGGACGCAGCTTACTGAACACCTGCAGCTTTTGAAAAAGCAAACACAAATATGTGAGTAATCTTTCATTTGAAGTTGGTCACTAGAGAAAATCTGAACTGATACATAGATTTGTATGTTTGGTACATGAAAATGACTCAATGTTAAGTTAATATTTGGGAAGACTTACAATATTTGTTCCTGTATCACCATTGCCACTTGGCTCACCTCTTAAAATAATTTTGGAAAACAATAAATTGTCAGATGTAATGGATTCTATAACATGAAAAATTCAGTGCAGCCTAAGGGACTCTACAACACTTGATTGCTATCATTTTGTGTGAAAGTGAATCAATTTAAAACAATTGTCTCCCTTTCTATTAGAATGACACATATTTTGATAGTAGTTCTGGATCTTCTATGCAAATAGTGGTACTGGAGCATATGCTAGAAACTTCTTTTTTGAACCATCTTCAAAGTAAAGTGGGATCAAAGTGTCAAGAGTGTAGATCAAAACCATCAAATGCTCATATATGTAAGTATATATTTATGTATGTGTTTTAATGAAGAGTTCAAAGGAAGGTTATAAACACGATCTTCCTGATTTCATTAATGGCAAAGCAAACATTTTAAATCAGTGTTCAAATGTCATCATGATGAGGACAGTTGACTGTAAGAACTGAAAGGTGCTTCACCTTATGTTAAAATAATACCCCCCTGCCCCAAAATGCTGAAAATATTAAAATAACTCCCACTGGAAAAGCTCTTACCCTAAATATGGAATCATTACCAAATCTTGATTGAAAGAATAGCTATTGCAGATGAAATAAGTTTTCTGTGCTGATATTTTTCTTCTCCTCTGTATAAACTGTGATGTTGAAGATAAAATAGATTATATAGAAAGGCTCAATTTCTATCACTACATTAGTTTTACAGAGTGTGCACATTTTGGACTTTTTTCAAACCAGGACTTGTAAAGTATTGTTCGACTAGAGAGTGAGGGTGTGTGAAAAGTTGTAGGTATCAAATTCTACTAGTCGTTTGCTTCGTACCTGATTATGTTAAAGTATTTGGAGACTTCACGTTCTTCTGTGGTGAATGCTTGAATCCGATATTCCAGAAAGTTTTCACTGTTTCAGTATATTCATAGTACACGTCTCTGGTTTGCTTTCTATAATTACAAAACAATTCATATTTCTGTATCTGTCTGGATTTCCTTCTAAGTTTATGTACCAAATTAATCACAGACAGCTTTCAGCGAATTCACAAAAGTTCTGCTTTGTGTGATAAAAATCACCTATTTTCTTGGAATAGTATACAATTAAAAATTATGCTTATTCAGATAATCATAAATTAGAAAACTAGCATCCTGGTCAATTTTTGCTTTCCAATTTTTATGAAATGTTATTATTGGAACAAAGTCTCTAAATATTATTGATAGTTTCATTACCAAAAGTGGTTAATAATAGCATGCATTTGTATTACTTATTCTTCTACTAATGATTTTCAAGATATTAATTCTAGCTATTTTTATTACTGTTCTAAGCTGACATTTATTCATTCTTATTTCATTAGTTACAATGTTTAATGTACCAGCATATCAAATCCAGTCTAAATTTCAACATAATTGCAATGGGGATAGTTTTCATCATGTTCTTCTTCTACAATGAAGAAATGTTTCCTGTGTAGTTTTGTATAAAATGACCAGGGGTTTGGGGAATGTTGACCAGCTAGAAACTCTGTTATGGTGAAGTTGTTTTGCAAGTTTACAAACTTTGCTGCAATATAAGCATCTGTCAATGTATATCTGACTTGGAACAATCTCCAAAACATTCTTAGTAGGTAGCATGATCATTAAATCAGCCATTAAATATTGATGCGCAGTTGTTGGTATGGAAATAATTTAAAACAGTGGTTAACTAAGGCTTAAGAAAATCAGTTTTGCCAGTTTGGCTTCACAAATGGGGAACTGGAGGAATAGAAAAATACCAGTGATGGTCACAGGCCGCTGAAGACCTCTATGCTGAGCAGAGGCAGAATGGGAGGGCATCCATATTCTCCTCTTCCTCTGTGGCTTGTTCATCCTCATGACTAAAAATGCTGTTATGTTATATAGCTGATGGTGTGTTTATTGTGGTTTTAGACAGTAATGATTAGAAGACTAAAACTTCTATACAAGTAATAGAAAGAGTTGGGACCTAGCTCCAAAACTTGTAGGTAGATAATACGAGAGAAAGACAGAAGTGAATTTTAGGCTGCATGGTAATTCAGGCAAGTTTTTCTCTTGAGGACATACATGAACATCTTATATGGCAGAAAAACTTTTAACTCTTCATTTCTACCCTTGGACACAGTTCACCAATTATAATACAGCTTTTTGCATAGTCATGTCCAAAATCGAGTCACTGTCATTCCGTATTTAAAGAAATAATTTTCCCCTTCCAAAAACCCAAACCCCCAAAACAATTTATCACTTCCCCGTGCCCCCCCCCCCCCCCCCGCAATATAATGAGCACTTGTTGTTATTATTATTTCTGTTACCCGTGTATAGGGTGCCTTGTTGCAAACAGCTGAGTGAGCAAAAAATAGGTGTTTCTTGCTACTCCCTTTTCTTCTGTTTCTACATACTTGGTCCTGCTTCCTCTCTTGTGCCAGCACTGGTATCAGATTGATCCTTTTGTGAGCTGTATCAGCTTGCAGTTTTCTTTACTGAGCTAATTTTCTGTTGTGCTCATCAAGTGTTCTCGGCTCATGGAGGAGTCTAATGATTGCTAAAGATATTGTAAATTAGAGTGGAAGCATGTCATTGGGAAGGAGGGATTGAAGGGTGTAGGAACAACACTTTTTCCCAGTGGTCACTCAGTTGGCTTATGCTTCTCTTAAAAATGCAGTCAGAAATATTTGGTCTGGAATTAAGATGATGTTAAATATCAAACAAGAAAAGCAAGACAGCTGCTGCCAAAGTATCTACGTCTTAGTAGGTGCATGAGGCTGCAGCTATATGCGGACAAGGAAGTGCAAGATGAGTGAGACAATGCTGCTTGCTCTCAGCATGTCAGCAACCTCCCTACTGGCAAAAGTAAGTTTTAAGAAGAGTGGGGCAACTTTGCTCATCTTCAGAAAACAACCTTCTTCAGATTGACGGAGTACAAGGAAAAAGCAACAGAAGTAACAGATTAGCTTTAGCTATGTATCTGTTAGAAATTAGCTGTTTTCTAAGTAATGTTGGAATTTTTTTTTCTCCATACTGCAGGCTAGACTGTGCATGCACATGTATTTTTGGGTCACTTTGCCTTAAAATTATGCATAGATACACTCCAGTCTGAATCTTGAAATCATAAAACAAACAAAAGAATCGAACAACCCTCCACCAAAAATAAACAAAACCAAACTGAACTCACCCCAGTGTTAATCCTGAACCTATACTTTTCAGCTATCTTGCTCTATTTAACTCTAGTTATTCATTCAAATCTATGAAAGTCTTTTGGTCATTGGACATTCAAAGGGATCTTAAGTTTCTGTTACTTAGTATCTGGTATTCAGCTAGAATAAACTAGTCTATTACCACTGGAGGTCATTGCTGATAATCTAGAGTTGTTGTCTTTGGAGGGAGAGTTATAGGTTGTCAAGAAGAAAAAGAAGAGCTGTTGCTCTGTGTAGCATTGCTGTCTACCTGAAATCAGGCCACAGTCTCTCTGAGTTTCCAAACTCTAAGGAAAGAGCAAAATTCTAAACTAGAGATTTATTTTGTATTACAGAACTACTGTTTTGTATTTTGTTCTATGGTTTTAATGCCTCATTTCTTTCTATCATCATCATCAATTTGGTCTAACGCTGCTTTTTCATATGTGGCAGTGCCACTTACTGATTGTTCTTGAATGACCTAAACAGCACTCCACTGATGCAGTGTGCCACTTTTTGTTATTCATCTCTAAGTCAATGAAAGTAGTGAGTTCAGGAAGAAATATTTGTAGAGATGGTGATGTTGCTAGAAGTCTGACAACAGCCTTTGTAAAAAAGTGGCTGTTTTTTTCTGTTTAGTGTGTGAACAAGTGGCACTCAACCCAGTGCAGTTCAGTATTCAGATCAGTCTCATAATTGCCTGTTGATTTCACTGCAAATGGCAGCAAGATGTGCTTTCATGACTTCTGCTCTCTGCTGTGTAAGTTAAGTGTTTGCTAAAGGAAATTATTTCCTGCACCTTTTCTGATGAGGTTGAATGCTCTTCACCTCATGTCAGAACTGTGTGAAGGAAATATGTCAGTGAAACAGGCAACTTCTTTGAACTTTGTTTTAGTTCTGATGGTTGGAGGCTGTGCTGCGTGCACGTCTTGCTCCTTGATAATAGTTCGTATTTGTAGAGCAACATCAGTCAGAGTCTCATGGATGTTTTCTTGATGTCTTTCGACACTGCCTTTAACACTTGATGGTTTTTGACAGATTCTTACAACAACAAGTTTTCTGGGTTCAGAATAGATCTCCTTTGTCAGATGAGAAGTTCAATAACGTGCCAGTAAGTTGGATTTCTCTTGAAAACACTACTGTATGTTCTGAAATAAAACTATTTCAAAAAGAAATGGTGTCCCTTCACAGCCAGACATACAAGACCAGCAAGATAACCTGGAGCAGGGAAAAAATTCTGAAAAGTACACCATCTATGTAATGAACCTTTTTTCCATTCCAAATACTTTGTCTGAGAACTATTACTGTATGCTTTTCTTTACCTGAACCTTAAGAGCCAGAAGCTGAGGGCTGGCTCTAAAGTAGATCTTGTCATCTAGTGGTCATTGCTTCTGCATGTGGGTTTGGCTAAGATATTTGGTTGTATTCTCCTGTGATGTGAATTTTTATCTATGTTTTAATACCCATTGAGTGTGTATGTCCAGGAATATTCAGATGTGTTCCTTCTGTAGCTGTATTAGCCAAGGAATATGCAGGAATGTGTTTGTTTATAATTGCACTAAAACCAGAAAGCTGTCAGACTGTTTCACACAGGTTCATTGAGACATTAAGCTCAGCATGGTTTGTGTTTCAATAGCTTCCAAAAGATGGCCTACAAGCTGCTGTTTTCCCCCAACCCATTTTTTTCTTTACTGGTACCACTTTGGCATATAAAACTGCCTTGTTGTGATAAATTTCTTTTTCAGTGTGTCAGTAGTGTCTAGTTGAGTTATTTTTCTCTCTGCTCTCAACTTTCAGTAGAAAAGTTCATATACAATATTTAAAATGTGAGTACTGAATACACGTATAAAGGAATTTATTTTTCTAAAATGTTTTTTTCCTTTTAGGAAAGGAAGAGTTGGCATGCAGTGCTCTTACCTGTTTATGCTTTTATGTGTAAATAAAAATGATATAAGAGCAATTTAACTAAATAGGCTTAATGTGTTTCTGACAGGACCCATGGCAGCCTGAGCTTTGGGTTGTACGTGTTTATTCCTTTTCTATATAGTGAGCACCCCAAAGAAGGTAATAAGGCTTTTAAGCTGAAAATCATGTTTTATTAGAATATAAACTAGAATAATTAACTCTCTAAACAGAGAAATCTTGAAGTGATGCAAAACAAAGACTAGAAGTAAAATAAGTTTATAAACAGCTCTCTCCCTGTCAGCTTTTTTCTTGCAGGCAGGTTCTTTGCCTCTAAGCTTGATTTCAGTCTCTGCTGGCTTTCTGGGTCCAGGGCTTTCTCTGCACACTGACCATTGGCAGCCTGGCCTGCCTCAGCAGTTTCCCAGGCTCTGCATTCTTCAGGCTCCTGGCTGATTACCTTCCTCTTTCCCACTTTCTACCTCACCCTGCACTCCACTCCTCCTCACTTCAGCTTGCTACCGTACTCCTCAGGAAAGGCTTCCTCCCCACCACCACCCCAGGGTCTTGCCACTCTCAGTTCTTCTTAGTGCAACATATAAATTAAGAACAAACAAATAGTCTGTCATGGGGTCGTAGCTGCTGAATCAAGCAACTTAGGTGTAAATGCTTGTATAGAAGAATAACCAGTTGTTACCGATAACCTGCTGGTGCCGTGGCGGAGTGGCTAAGATCTCTTGGGCTTGGCCAGAGGAACTTGTCCCAGACTTTCACTGAGGTGCACCAAAAGGCAGTGGCTAAGCTCTGACACAGGTGGCCCAGAGCGTTGGTACCACAGAGTCCTGTGCTTGCCACAGAGGGTTTTCTTTCCTTGCATCAAAAGTTAGCAGCCTGGGCTTGATGCCACCCATGTTGTACTGTTTTTCAGTTTCCTTTATGGGTGACTGGAGAAGAACAATGGAGAAAGACTTCAAAGGGAATGCAGATGCCTGGCTCACCATTAGCTTTGATGTGCATCCCTCCTCCCATTGCTGCCACTTTCCAGCTCTAACCTGGCAGTGAAGGTTATTTCTCACTGGGAGCTACTGTCAGAAGAGGGAAACTGGAATCTTTGATGTTAGTAATTTGGGGTTTTTTTGCGTTTCCTTAGTTTTATAATGTATGCTTGAACTCAACCTCTCAGCAAATGCTTGCAGACAACCATTCTTTTTATTCAAAAGAAAGTTCTAAAGCTTCTGTAGACAGCTGAGGATACACTCAGAAGGGTGCCAGTTTTGTAGCACTTAGTAGTGGAAGGATGTAAAGGTTTTACAATATAACAGCCACAAGAAACTCCTCAAAAGAGGAGCACCCTGAGCTATAATGTCATGGAGGCTGTGGCTGAACTTGAAAGTTGCAGGAATTGCTCTTTCCATTATGCTTTCCAGGACAGTAAAAGCAAATTACTTTAAAGGCAGATTTTGGGAAATAAACACAAGTTGTGAGAAGTTAAAGTATAGAAGGTCAAAATGCCAAACATTTAGTGGAAAGAGAACCCTTCTTTTTTGTAATGCAAGATTTGTTTCAAAATGGCATACTTTTGTCTCTCATTCACTCTTTCAAAGATACTGTACTTGAACTCTCCTTTGCCCTTTTCTCCCATATTTCTTTCTCTGTGCTGTCTTTTATGCTTGGAAATCCTTATGTGAACTCAATACAGTAGTATTTTTTTTGGGCTTCAAGCCTTACCTCAGAAGGTATCAGAGTGGTACATGATTTACCTTGATTTAAAATGATTGTGTTTAAAAAAATTAGAAAAACATCAGTCTGTGGAACACTGGTATTCTGTCTGTGATTGTATTGTTCTCATACTCAATCTGTTCCATTTTGTCTTTCATATTTATATGTGCTGTATATGTATTATATATGCTATATATGTGAATTTTGCCATTACTGGTAAGAGGCTATGTACTGTCCTGGCAAATGTAGGTTTTCAGGATTTGCCTGGGTTCTTCTTGGCTGAGAGAATGTCTGTTCTTATTTTTAGTATTACGTGGTCTTCTCATACACGAATTTGTTTATATTTGGTCCCCTTTTCATGAATACTTTGGATGCTAAATGTTCAAAAAAATTTACAGGATGTAAAGACAGGATTAGTCTTTTTAAAAGAGCATTTTTAAAACTACTCAGAAAGCAGAATAAGACAGAAAGGCAAGTGTCCCACCATGGTCAAGCTAGATGTTTTTCCATGATGAACGCAGAAAGCAGTAAACTGTTTAGTACAAGGAAATCTAGTTCTTAGGCAAAAAAAAAAAAAAAAAAAAAAAAGGCAAGACTCCCATCCTTAGTGGTACAGGATCAAATCATCCAAAATGAATGGCTCCAAGACAACCGTTCGCTTTCTCTCACTAGTTAGAAACTTGAGGCATCTGAAGATTTTTGTCAGTTGGTTATTTCCTTTTGACTGCATATTTTGAGCATTTTCACTTCCATACAAATGTTCAAGTCTTTGTAGAATATTGGTCAACTTAATGTTTTTATGTGTCCATGTGGCAGTGGGTTCCACCAGTTTAATTCCATTCTTATCACTCTTTCATGGAACCCAGTCTAAGCTTTAATATATCCTGCTCACTGTATAGTTTTATGGATTGATGGCTGAGTTTCTATTGTAATCGATGTGTATGATCCAAATTCTCATATTATTACTATGTGAAATTGTCATGTAGGGTGGAGGAGGTGGAGGAAGTGGAGCTTGGTGAAAGTTCGTTTCTGATAGAGATGTTTCTGTTCTGACAGAGATGGTGCAAATGAGGAGGGGAAAAAAAAATCAGTAATTAAACAGTAGCTGTAAGTATATTTCTAATTGAGGCTGCATGACTATGTGATACTCTTAAATCTCACATTTGCAATGCAGAGGCTTTAGGAGTGTCACCAGCCCCAGGATTGTTTTGGAACAAAACCTGTGACAGCAGAATTTCCTCTGAGGAGGTGGAAAGGAGGCTGAGCCAGCAACAGGAAAATAAAGCAAGAAGTGGAAACAGACCACTTTCTCTTCCAGTTGTCTAAACGATTTAACTTGTGGTTGTTAAAGTCTACTGCAGCTCAGTTCTTGCTCCCAAAGTCAGCTGTTGTTGATTAGGCACAATTAAAGTACAAGACTTGAACCACTATATAATATCTTGACTTCTTTCGGAGAGAATCAGCTGAACCCATGGGACTTTGGCATTGCCCATCATGTTCAATTTAAATAACCTTCAGGTCTTTTGTCCCTGTTAACTGATTATACGTTGCTTTTAACATACCCATAGCCAAGTCATTTCAAGGAATAAACTTTTACACATGCCTTCACTGCTTAGAAAGCTACATTTTTTTTATTGCAGGAATGGGAACATTTGTCAATTGGACTAATATAAAATGCATTGAAAACAATGAACATTAATTTTACCACTATCCACAAAGCCCATCTTTAGTTGAATATAATAGTATAAATTGGGTTAATCTAGTAGAAACTGATGTTAATTACCATCCTATATTTTATGGTAGCTATGAGACACAGTTAAATGTATTTTCATCCAAAATAAAGGCAGCTAGTTAGAAATCCAGATGTTCTGTGTGAACAAAGTTTGGCTGATTATTGATACATGAAGGGGTATGTTTGTGTGGCTGAACTATCTCACACAGGAAGCAGGGAGAGAACTTGGAAATGGAGAAGGAATATTTTATGCAACCTGAGCAGATGTAGGTTGAGTTCTTCCAAGGCAATTTTTGGAACAGGATGAATGAAGGAGTTCTGATGCTGTGAGAGGTAATTGTCTCAGTTCTCTTCACTTCTCATGTGTTTAAAGAAGCAGAATTTGATACATTCTTGTAAACAAGTATTTTGTACCAGAACTCTGATTCAAACATCAGTCTCTGCTTCTGACTGATATAAACCACAAGACCCTGACTTTTGGATTTGAGTACATAGGAGTTATAACTGTGCATAGGATTGACTTTGTAGAAGTTAATTTCTTTCTCTTCTCAGTGTTTTACTCTGGTAATTACTGTGGGATTTTATAAAGTCCCATCTTGTCATATTGGTACAACTCTACCTCCTCTTCAGCCTTCTGAAGCTTTGCCAATGTGACAGAAGTCACTGACAGCCTACAAAGATGCTTGGCTGGTTCTTTTAAAACACTTCAGTTATCTGGTTCTGCTGATTTTTAAAATGTCAGACTTCAGAAGTTGCTAGCTAACATTTTCCTGAGTTAATACAGGGAAGTGTTTCATCACTTCCTGAGACATACTACTTTGTCTCTGAGGTATACAGCAGAAATATTTATTTGAACACTTCTGTCTTTTACAAATTACAATTAATCATAATATTGCTATCATATTTTAACATGCCACTGTTGTCATTTGGCTTATTTTTACTACTAAATGCTTAAAAGCTTTTCTGTTTGTAACAGTATGGTTGAATTTTTAGTTAGAAATAGCCTGTAAATACATCTGAAACATGCCTTGCAAACTCAGTGTTGTTACTCCACCACAAAACATATTGCAGAAAGGAAAAGGACTTTTCAGATGTTTAGAAGTAGGATTTTGAAAGAGGAGAAGGTGGTTTGGCACATAAAACTGAGACATCTGGAAGCATAAGAGGCAGAGGGTAAACATGTCGGTGGTTCACATTTGTTGTGCATCATGTTTCTTGGCATGGCTTGGAATGCAGTGCAAATCAAAGCTGTTTGCGTTTTGTAGAAATAAATAGGAAGCAAACACTTTCTTTTCAGGGTATGTGTTTGCGGGCAATCATTTGATATTTTTACACTGAACTTATCCAGACCCCAGAGTTTTTAATTCCTCTAGGCAGAAAATTGGTGCTGGTCAACACTAACTCTCTCACTGATTCCAGGACAAGACCGCAAATAAGAACATTAGGCTGCCTGCCTTTTACGACTCTCCACTTCCAGTTCCAGGATGCAATATTTTGCAGGATGATTAGATATATGTCTGTCTAACGTATTCTTTTTCTCAGTTCCACTGACAAGCATAGCATTATTTCATTAAAAACTTGTCATAAGGACTATCAGTACTTCCAAGCACTCAAACAGTAAGATACATGATTTCTGTGTTGGCAGATGGGTTACACATTACAGATTTGTACTGGGTATACTATGCAGCTGAGAAAGTGCAGTAATACAAATAATATTAATAATAGACCTTGTCTAATAATTAGATTTGTTAGATATTCAGTGTTCTAAAGTTAGAGCTTAGATTTGTATAGGAGTCATTTAGAATCATGGTGCTTTCTACACTGTTGAAGGACATATTCATAATGTCATATATTTTAATGACTTTTAATAAATTGTGATTGATACAACTTGGGTACCAGTGGGAACATAGGATGATGAATTATGTCTGTTTATGATTTTTTTTCCCCTATATGACTAAGGTGCTGTAGCTGATGCGATAAACCAATGACTGTGAATTTTGTCCCATTTGTCATTTGTAACTCCCTTTCTTACTCCTTTATTAACATTATCTTATCTGCTCTGCAGTGTCTTAGAGCAAACAAGAGCTGTAAATTATTTTAGAGGACATCTTTGCTCATGCAATCATACCTCTTCCTCTAAACTTTGCATAACATGTTTATAAAATTATGATAGATTTCATAAACTGTAGATTCTTTTGGCACTTATGTGCAGTGAAATGTGAGGTGAAAAGGTTTTTACTACATTTGCATTCAGTGAGTGTACCACCAGTACAGTGTGGTGATTGCAGAGGGACCTTACTTGCACCTATTGCAGTCGCCTTCCTTGGGTCTGCGTCAAAGTTGTGCTTGCAGAATTGTAACACTGGGTCACATAACTAACAATATAAACTGTTGCAGATGGTTGCAGTTTTGAGCAGAGTTTATTAGTATGACTGATGCACTCTTAAAACAAAAGGCAATATGTATGTCTTGAGTGCTCACTGAATATGGAAATTCATGCCCAGTGTGCCAGATGCACAAGAAGGTTGCTAAAAGATAGTATTGCAAACTGTAGCCATTTAGCCTCACTCCAGGCTTTAGGAATATCTTTGCATACTTAAAATGTTTAAATGTTTAAAATGTTTTACTGAATGCATCTGCAGTAATTTAGTTAAGTACTTTAGCATGGAACTACTTTCTAAGCACTGAAGTGCAAGCTTATAATTAGGTATTTGCTAGATCAAGGTCTATAGTGAAAAATAAGGCAAATTTTCCTGCTAAATAATTAGTGCTGAAATAATTACAAGTATTATATGCAATATATGTTAAGAAATATATAAAATGTCTGGACTTGAAAATTTGTTTAGAAAGTTTTCTAAAACTATAATTTTGTTTTATTACTTTAGCTATTCAATATGCAGTGTTTCCATTGTAACAAAGATATCAGAGCATAGCTTGTGCTGAGATCTTTTGGCAGTCCGACATCCTTCTCTTCTACAGGGCTTTATTTTTTTAGACCTTCAAAAAGGAAAATCACCCTGTAACACTAACAGATAAAAGCTTGGTTGTGCTAATGAACCCTTAATATAATGCAAGTATCTTGACCTTACAAACAAACAAAACAAAGTTTGATTTACTCAATGACAATGTATAAACCAGTCAATGTCCTTTGATTTTCCTATCTCTTCTTAAAGTGTCTTGTTACCCACTGCAGCCTTCAAAGACATTTTGCACTGGCCACTCAGGACATTGAGGATGACAGTTACACTACATTCTGTCATTTGTGCCTTCAGTTCACTGCCAAAGGCATTTCATACTGTAGTATGGATGAATCTGAAAGCTGAGTTACATTTTATTTTTGCATGAGTGAACATCTTAAAAAATCATTTGCCTCTCTTTTGGATTGTTTCTTCTGAATATGCAGATGCGGGTGATAAAGGCACACAATGAAACATTTGTTAATTTTGAAAATTTTCATAACATCTTTGGAGAAATACTCTTTAAGGCTTAATTTTGCTATGTTTTTTCATATTTTTAGTTTTAAGCATGGGCAATGATCAAGTGATTTCTTCAAAAGTAGGAACAGAAGTCCCTTGGGACTGTACCATTCCTAAGTACTCTCCAAACTTCTACTTTCTGCTGTTGGTGGCTTTGAAACCTTGAGACTTTCAAATTAGGTTTTAATGAGTCATAGGTACTAAAAGACCAAACTCTTAATTCAGAGGCTCTCCCAGGATGCTGTACTGAATGACATGACCTTCTGCACTGCAGAAGTGACACTTCTGACACCATGGAATTTGCTGGTTTTTTAAGTACACGGAGGTTGTTCTAAAATGAAATAGCTGAGAAAGGTTCTTATATCAGTCGCAGAAGTTGGTGTCCACCATCATTAACTGTTTTCTTCCTTCATTCAGCCATGCTTTGTATGTAAGTATATTTTTATGCATTTATCTGTGGCAAACAGAAACTGGAAAACAGAAAATAAACTTACCAGCTTGCACGTTCTTTCTTCGATGGACTTTTTGATTCTTCGTCTGTCTTTTGCTTGTTGAAATAAAACAACCCCCTCCCCCCCCCCCAAAAAAAAAAAAACCAACAACAACCAAAACCCACAACAATGATTCTTTGAGAGTATTTTTTTAATAGCTTCTCTAAAGCTGTGCAAGTGAAAGTCCTGCATGTATCTGGGTTATCTTGTTCTTTTTTCAATGTGAGTGATGCAGATCAAAGGCCAGATTTTAGCCCTGCAGGCTGTGTGCAACAGATGCTGTTACAATGTTAAAGCAATAATTTATCACTGCTGTGTGTTCTCTGCATTACAAACAAAGTAATTTCGCTTCTGAACTGCATTAATTGATTGTTTGCATTCTTTGCATACTTCTTGGCCATTTCAGCTCATCATTCTCTCATATGTAGAGCAGACCCTGAACATGGTGAGTAACTAAGTTTCAGGTGATTCTGCTTAGGTAATTCATACAGCCAGCAGGTAGTGTTTGTCTTTGGATAAGAGCTTTCCACTTGAGTGTTTTATTTTTCTGAGAACTGAAACAATACACTGTTTTAAAAGACCCCACGAAAACCCCTTCAGTACCTGTTGTGAAATCCATATTTCAGCTCCCTAAGGGAAGAAATATTATGCACGTCCTATGATTTCATAGTTTATCTTCCTGTGTTTCTCAGTCACAATCCCAGTGAAATAAATGATTCTACTTTTACCACTAGGATTATATGGATTTTGCTCAAAATATGTTTACTATTATTTAATTTTGAAAGTTAGAGTTTTTGGTTGCCCCAGTAGTTGCCCAGTAGATCCTCATTATTTAAGAAGAAAAGTTGAGAGGATGGTTACATTTACAGAAAACTTGTGAGATTTGATGCTGACCTTGAGTTTTACGGTAGCAGGTATCTTATTCTGGAAAACAAATGCCAGCTTTGATTTTGCCTTGTTATTTAGGGAAATTATTTTGTTTCTTAATGAATTGATCTCCATTCAAGTTTGATTAAAGCTGTCTTTAAATGATTGCAATGGGAAATTTTATGAATTTTTTGCAATATATTTCTATTTGTTCTATTTATAAAGTAGTTTGTTAGAAAAACTGCAGTGTTTACAAGGGGAGACAAGTGTGACTTTGATAGTTCATTCTGCACTCATTGAATTGCAAGAGCTTCATTTCAGGGTGATTTCAGGGTGATTGCCAGCAACCATTGGATGAGAAGACAAAATGGAAAGTTGCAGAGTGGTAAATCTGGCAGTTGGTTTATTTATCTGTAAACAAAATGATTTTCAGCCAAACACAGTATTACCTTGCAGTGGCCTGCCTTCCTCTTCATACTGTGTGCATTCTAATCATTCTATCTCGACATTTAGTTATTCTAGTTATTATAGATACATCAGTGAGTGAGTGATAATTAGATATGGCTCAATAGCTCTAAAAAGATTGAAGCAGTTGTGTAACTCCAGAAAAGGAGGCAAAATAAAATGCTTGGGTATGTTAGGATATGTGCAATAAACATATACTAGTACTATGAAAGGACATCCAGAAAAGATTCCAAGATACTGTGAGGCCTGAGGATAGTTTATCAGTGGTGAAACAGGACATAAGCATACAACAGAGTTCCTGTTGGATCTTTCTGTGGATGCTCTTAAATTATTTAATTTTCAGAGGCTGAGCACACAAGGAGGTAATGGTCAGTAGCCACATTTCTGTAAATTCTCACTCTAGCTTATTGTACACTTCTGTCTGCTTATTGGTCTCCTTATACTTTGAAACTAACTTGGATATACGTGAAGTACTCCTTTGTTTAGCTGATACTTTAAGTTGTAGTCTAAAAATTACTGCTTTTGTTGACTGATTAGGTAACAGTGCAAGGACTGTGCACATGTAGCAGTGAATGGCAGTTGGATTAACTCCCTGACCCTGAGCTACTCTTCTACATGGAGGTAGGTTTCTCTACTATCTTGGTTTGGCCAAGGACGAAGCCCTTAGAAGTCACTTGATCACTGGTGTAAAGTTTCTCAGCAGTATATTATAATGACCTGTGTTCTGCAGGGTACCACCTTCTCTGGGCTTTTCTGTATGCCAGGATAATTTCTCACAAAAGGTAAAATGCAAGAGTATGTTTAAATAAGTGTAAGAAATGACAGTAACTGAAGTGTTATAGAGAATTTAGAGCTTTAGAAACTCTTTTATGAAGGGTAAGTTTGGTTGTGTGAAAAACTGGGCACAATACCTGGTAGAATACTTTTTTTGTTGTTTTATTTTCTTCTTTCAAGCTTGAATATTACAATTAAGAGGCAAGGGTGAAGGAAAACCACCTTATGTCATGGACCAGAGAACATGCAGCATTTCTTAGCATGGAACCTAGCAGTGAGAAGGTAAGGACAGCCTTCGATTTGTGCAGAGGATTAATAGTGGTAGTTGGGTAACAGTGAGGAAATCTCAGCTTGGTATATTTGCTTTCATGAAAGAGTGCTGTTTACATGAAAGCATCATCACTTCATTTACAGGTCATTTTTAGGATCCACTGACCCATGTTGAAGTAAGGTAGAACTAACATGAGGCCTAGATTCAGTTTTAAAGTATAATTACTTGTTGCTGTTGTAATAACTAAGGCATTAAGGCTCACAGCAAAATGTATTTTACTATAAAGATGAGATAAACATTTTTTTAATACACAGGTGCATCAGTGACACTGCTGTTTTAGTCTATATGATGTGTCCTTAACATGAAATCCTATTTTTCACATATAATAACAATACTGTGGTTGCCAGTGATTGGTATTATAAAATGTGCAGTGAGATAAATGCTGTTATTATGGAAATCCTATTAGCAAGTCCCTATGTACTGTGCGTGTAGCACAGATTTATTAACATACCCTTCTGTAGTTACTTTCTTGAAAACAGTTTTACCTCCTATGAAATACTGTGCAATAATGCCATTAATAAACGTATCTAATTGCAGTATATAACTGTGAAAGCCTGAATAGATTGTAATGGATTTGAAGAGAAGTAGGATTATTGCAGTGGGATGTATTGAACAACATATATTGTACGTCCCTAATTTTTTGTACTACTGTATGTCAAGAGAGAGCATTAAGTGTATAGTCAGGCAGCTAATGAAAAACACAAGCCTTTTTATAAGAGCTGTCAGTAGATGGCAATGTGACTGTTTTATAAAGACTTTTTATTCCATATGAGGTTTAAGACTTGTAATCATCTGCTGTTGCTGCTTAAATTACTATAATTTTTTAAAAGCTCTAAGAACCCTTTAAAACTATTCTTTAAATAATTGATAGTTACAAATGGAAATCTTAGCCCAGAATCTCCAAAAGTGATCAAAGTTGTTTTAATTTTCCAGTGGTCAGGGCTGAATAAAAATAATGTCGCATAATGTGCCATCAGTAAACAGGAGATTACTGCACTTATGTCTCATGTTGCTGCAGATTCAGTAAACCCATGTTTTATTGATAACTAGACACTTTGGCCATAACTCATCCAAAAGTGTGGTGCTTATAATGAGCACCAGAAGGAATAACAAAAATAAACATGTTCTTGTGCTGTCAACAATACATCCAGCGTAAGGCTTACCAGCAGCTCTTCTTTCCTCTCCTCCCTCATCGTAGTGGATCTAACCAGGGAGAAATAAAGTTTTGGAACATCAAGTTCATCATCTAGCATTAGATTAGACATTATGGTCATATCAAGTATGAACAACTACAGCACAAATGTATATGTTTAGTGTTTAGGTGTTAGTTGCTACTGTTGTTAATATTTAATGTGACAGCAGTACAGAGGAACGTAATATGTTAGATGCACAGCAAACAACTTTGAAAAAGTGTAGTAAGTATTCCTATTTAGGACCCACTGGTTTTAAATGACAGAATGGATTTGAAGGGCCTAATTTGCCATGGCTTGCTTATGTTCTGAAGTACTGGGCTCATACTTGTATTTATAAAAGTACTTCAGAAGGTTGATGTCCACTTCCTTTGGAAAATTTTTTATAGATCTGTCTGCAAATACCTAAATCATACATAGAAAATTTTACCTTTCATCACTGCCTTCAGTAGGACTTGATTTAGGAACAATCCATCTTCATTACAGTGGTCTCATTTATAAATCATATTGTGGTGTGAAGCAACAGCCTATCTCTGTGCAGAGTATCCACATATCTGAGTCAAGAGGCTGTTTGTTGAATTTAATCAGTCTGTAATGGATCTCTACTGTTGTGTCTGCAGAACTAGCTGTACCTACTATACATTTCACATTCAAGTAGATTGCTATAATACTGACTCTGGTGAATGCCTAGGTCCCTCAGGAAGTTGGAAGCAAACCTGGCTACCCAGATTTCTGTTGTGGTTTTTTTTATTTGTTTGGGGTTTTGTTTGTTTGTTTTTATTATTATTTTGTTGTTGTTGTTTTGTTGGATTGTCCAAGGCTATATGTAAATGAGACCTCTATTTTTATTTGAACTGTCTGTGCTTTCTAAAGACTATTCACCATGTCTCACACCTAGATTGACCTTTGTTTTTGAAATGCAAAAAGGTGGAACAGTTCACAGTCCATACCTAAGCTGGTGCCTGGTCACCAGCTGAACTGGTGATGGCAAACAGACCACTGAGAGCTGAAAACGGGCTACTTAGTGAGGGGGGTGAGAGAGACACCCCAGAGCTCAAGAAAGTTGCATTCTCATATGATTTGTGCTATTGACTGTCTATATAAGCTGGTGCAGTATACAGCTGGTTGCAGAGAGTCCTTAAAAATTTCCTCCAAGTTCCTGGTACCAGGGATGTGACTAATGGCAGAGTGGGTGCAGCTGCCCATCCTTAGGCTCCTCTGTGGCGTAGACGCTTGTTGGGTGAAGAGGGCTGTTATGCTTGTCCTGTGGGCACACGGGAAGCTCATGGGCCTCACCATGGCTCTTGTAGCTATGAAAACAGACAGGCTGCTCCAGGCAGAAGCTTGCACTGTGGGAGCAACCATCGAGAACGAACTGTTTTTGGTTTTTGAAGCAAGCAGTTCTGGCTGGCATTCGCAACGGGAAATTGAACCATCCTTGGATCTCTTAAATAAATTAATCCTTTCATTGTGGGCTGAACACTGTAAACTGTTGTTTTCATCTCCTTGCTACTATTAGCTAGGCTTTAGTGGTTTGTTTCTGGGGGAGGTGAAACTGCTTATATTTGTCAGGCATTTCTTTGGAGCGTCCCCAGTCATTTGTGGTGAATGTATCCTCTTATCCTAAAGGCAGCAGAAATGAACAATAATGGACAGTTTTCTTACTTCAGACTTCTAAACCTATTTTTCCATTCAGTCCTGCACCCAAGGAGGTCTATTTCTGTTCTCAAGGCCAAGCCTACAACTGTTTTTCTGGCTTCCTGGTGGTTTTCTGCCTACATGTACCAACACATCTACCTCCTGTCAATACAGGACCGAACATTTTCAATCAATCCCCTGGGCCTTCCCACATGGCTTTCTGTTGTTTCAGCTGTTTCACTCTATTAAAGATCTTAATTCCTCTGAACAAAGGGCTGCTAGCATGCACATCAACTTGCAAAATCTGTGATTTCCCATGGATAGGAGGCATACGTGCTGGCAACCATTAACACCTTCCAGCATAACAATGCTCTGCAGCAGCGTGGGGCATGGAAACCCACCGCTCAGATTTAAGAGCCCTTCTGTAGTGAAAGCATCTGCCAGTACCCCTGCCCATTCTCCCTGTTCTGGATGGCTGTGCAAGGGGTAGGTAGCCTTAAAGGACCTTTGAGTGGTTAAAAGGTTATTTTTTCAGGGCTTTTGTTTCATGCTGCCTGTTGGTTAAATAACACATTTAAATAAATGTATTAAATCCTCACTTTGCCCAAATTCCTATAATGTAGAGAGAAGGATTTTTTTTTTTTTTCCTGTAGCTTTCTGTAAATAGGTTTGAAAGTGTAGAATCTTCTTTCTTATATTTATATGTAACTTTCTTATATTTATACATATGGCTGTGTCCTTAAATCTGTGCATACAGAATAGCTGTCTGCCAAAGTAATTTAAAATGAGAAATTCTGTCCTACAGAATGACACACTTCTGATTAGTCTTAAATGTGGAGTTTGGAAAGAGTTATAGATTATCAGCCTTTACAAAACAAATATTACTTGCTGATTAACTCACAGGAAATATTCCAATACCATACCAGTGTTTTTACACATTCATATATAAAGGAAATACAGTCTGTTTCATGCTGTGCTTAACAAATCTGAAACAAGAACATTAAAATATGGTACTTCATTAGTCCCCATTATATTTCTTCACATTCAGTCATGCCAACTATTTTATTTTGCTATGGATGTCCCTACTGTAACATTAAAAAAGGGACCCAGTGACCCTCCTTCCTTACCAGTCTCCTGAGAGCAATCCTTGAGGGATTCATGAGAAGGATGAAATTTAGCAGAATTATATATAATTTGGACTTTCTTAATAGTTGAACAAGAACTCCTCCTAGATTGTTGAGAGCTGAAGGCTTTGTCCTGTCGTTCCACAGCTAATTTTTCCTAGGTATGGAATCACAGAATCATCTAGGTTGGAAAAGACCTTGAAGATCATCCAGTCCAACCATTAACCTCACACTGACTGTTCGCACTACACCATATCCCTCAGCGCTATGTCGACCCTACTCTTAAACACCTCCAGGGATGGGGACTCCACCACCTCCCTGGGCAGCACATTCCAACGCCTAACAACCTGTTCTGTAAAGAAATACTTCCTGATATCCAGTCTAAACCTTCCCTGGCGCAACTTGAGGCCATTACCTCTTGTTCTATTGCTTACTACTTGGTTAAAGAGACTCATCCCCAGCTCTCTGCAACCTCCTTTCAGGTAGTTGTAGAGGGCAATGAGGTCTCCCCTCAGTCTCCTCTTCTCCAGACTAAACAACCCCAGTTCCCTCAGCTGCTCCTCATAAAACATATATATCAGGATAGGATTTTCGATTTAACCTGTGTGCTTAATGTCATGAAGCGTTAATTATGATCCATACTTTTGGAAACGCAGTGCAATAAAAAATTATGCAGTTTTAAAAGAAAATCTTTTACTTGAACTTTCCCTGATCTGTCAGTGAAGTTGGGTAAAACGTAGTGTATTTTCTTGGTGGCATAGAAACTCCATCAATCAATTTAGCCCGAAAAAATTTATTTCCGTTATCAATTGATGTAGTCTTAGGCTCAATGCATTTCAGTCATTAACAGCCACAGTATGCTCAACAAGGTAGGAAATGTTGTCTTAATGTAGCCCTTTGTTTGTAAACTGGTAAGTTCTTCCCATAAGAGTGTTGCAAATTATTAACTCATTACATTAGATGTATTCTTTTCTCAGTAAGAAAGATGTGTAATATTACAGTAAAAAAGGGAGAGAACTGACTGTTTTTTCTGTCATAAGAATTTTGCCTTCTGTTTGAGATGGTTTACCTTTCAGAAGCAGATATGAAATAATATATTTGGGGATGGTCTTGCTGAGTGTCTTCAGTAAGGAGAAATAGGCATTATTTTCAATAGTATGAATCACCATTCTGACAGGCAGAAAGTAGCTGACAATGTAAAAAGCTTGACTGTTCTCAAGGAGTTTGATTTAAATCAATAAAATTTTATTTTAATCCTGCAACTCACCTGTGGGAGGGTTTTTAATATTAAACTCAGAAATTAATAACCTATGTGGACCAAAACTGAATACTTTTGCAGCTCTGCTTCCTTTCAGCAATCACAGTAATTTTTCTCTGTGTGTGACTCTCTGTGTTATGTTTGTGATACTTCTACATGACTTGAGATGTTGGTCTAATGGTTGATCATTAGACAGATACACCTCTGTTTTTGTTGAATAGAGCTGTGAGGGATTTTTTTTCTCCATGAAAACCAGGCTGGGCAGAGAAGTGGAGTTGCTGTCATGTGTTAGTGCAGCCTCACTAAAGACTTGTATGCAACTGGGTTGTACACTTAGACTGGGGAAGACCTTTTCATTTTTGTAATGTAGAGGTAGGCAACTGAAGTCACATATACAAAGCCACTTACATTCATAAATGGTTGCAGGACACGTCCCACATTTGGTTCACTCTGAACCAATAAGAAAATGTAAACATCATGTCAATAAAAGGAGTGGGTTCATTATGGGACTAAGATACTATAAAGAGTAACCCCACCTCAGATATTAAAAAACACCTTATAATGAGACAGATATAAGTGCTTGAACATCATTTATGCAGACAAAATAACTTCTGTGCTTTGTGTTTGTTATGTTGAGATTTTAAAAACTGGATGCATTTGACATATTTAATTCAATACTCTCATTAGTTCCTCACACTGAATGCTTTAATGCCAATCATGCAGAAAATATTTAAATATGACAAGTTCTTTTTAATTATCATAAAATTGTATTACAATAAAAGCAAAATGCTTGGTTAAGAAATTCAAACAACATAAGCCAATTCATAGTTATACAAACAAACACTGCAAAAATTGCATGCAGAAAAATGTGAGAATAACAAAAAGGTTTTCATTAGAAAATCACACTTCTCTACTCTCATGTTTCACCTGGGAGATTAAAGATGTTTCTTTTCCAGAAAATGTCTGATTTTTATTTTGTCACAGGAAGGAATCAAATGATTCCCATTAATTTCAATATGCATTTTAGTTATCTGAAGTGGAGGGGTTTTTGTTTCCTTTAAACTAAAGATTTCAGTATTATCCAGTGTTTGAAGTTAGGGAGCAAGAGAGATGCTAATAGAAGGGGGAAATATACAGCAAACCATATGCAAATATTAATGCATTTTCTTTGATCTTATATAAAAATACTGTAGACTTCTGAGGGCTAGAAATGTCACAGATAAAATCAGCACCCTTTCTAATGGTTAACACTGCTTTCATCACTTTCTTGATTTACCACTACTCTGACTTAAGGTCTCCCAGTTCTAAGACTTGATTTCATAATTTACGTATTTAGTCCAACAGGCGTTAGATCTTGCCACTTCTTCAGTTCCTTTTTAGTCTTTAGATCTATCACTTAATGGGGGGGAGAATAGAGAGACAACATCTAAAGATGTGCTTCAAAGAGGAGTAGGAAAGCTTCACTTTTTATTATCAACTTGCCTCCTGTCAAGAGCTATTTCTGTAAATCAGACCAAAGAGTAAATAGATCATATAGACCTCTTGTTACTTTTGTAGTCTTGGAGGAGCCTGGAATATTTTCCATAGCGTTATAATTTCAAAGGATGCAGCTTGGATATTCTCTTAAACGCCAATTTTCAAACTGCAATCTGGGGATTGCTGTCTCATTCAGCTGGGATCCACTTGATATTGTCCTGGCTTTTCTTTCATCCTTTTTATAGCATTGCATGTAACTGAAAGGTTGTCCCCATACTACTCTCCCAAGAAGTAACATTTGCTGACGCATATAGAGACTTTATGGCAAGGAATAGGAATGGAAGATGAGTCAGTGAATAAAAAGGTTACTTCTCTTAAAGTGTTACTATTTTTCAAAGGATCTTTTCCACCATTTTTAATGAAAAATGTCTTGACTGGAGTTTGCCAAGTTGTCAAATTTACAATGTATGAAGGAAAAGGGCTCAATTTCAACAAAAATCTGCTTGGATGGCATGACTTCAAGATATATATATATATATATATTTTAATATGTCTGATTTCATGCTGACTTTTCCTTCAGGTTTCTTGTTAGTCCACTGACTAGGCAGAAATTGGTGAATTGGAGTCTCGGGCGGTGGCTTCTCCTTGTGGGATGAATAACCCCTCTAATGTAAGGCCCTCTTGTGAGAACTTTGTAAAGTTTCCACCTTTTTATCAGAATCAGATCCACCCACCTGCCCAAACCACAAAAAAACCCAATATTCCCTACCCCCTCCATACCTGCCCCAAAAATACAAAACTTCTCTATGGTATCAAATCAACTTTCCATGTACATCTTCACAGTTAAATAAACCTGAACAGGAAAGCATGTGTGTGTGAGAGCATAGGCATGCATGTACAGATAAAGTGTCAGTGACTTGGCCACTTGTCAGAGATACAGAAACCTTAGGTTCAAATTCTGCTTGTGCTTAATTCAGGATTATAATAATGTAGGAACTGCTTTCTCAAGTAGGACCAGAAATTTTACCTCGGATCTTTTATCAGTGGCACCTTTGTAACAAAAGCAATACATTTCTGTAAAGAGTGTAATTTTTGCTGTTTTCCAGGATAAATTCTCTCATTAAAAAAAATTGTTAAATGTTACAGTGAAAAAACATGGATGAGTGCTGCCCCTAAGGGAAGACAAAATGAAGCTGAGGGCAACCCCAGCACAAGCAGGACAGCAGCCACAGGCCCCCGGGGCCCCAGCTGGACTGGTGACAGACACAATACACTGACAGCCCAGGGACCATCCTATAAGGCAAGATGATGGGTCAGGTCCTGCATCAGTGTAGGAAGGTCCAGCCAGGATCAGGAGGGGATGGAGCTGGGCACAGGCACTGTGCTGGGGCAAGCACTGGGGACCTGTGTCCCAGCTGAAATGGGACCCCTAGAGATGGGCAGGGTGCAGGGCCATTAGGGCCTATTAATGTCATCAGGACCTGAAAAGCTGTGTGAAGGGTACAGTTTTTAAACATATTCCTCATCCTCTCCCCCTCCCTTTGCCTGGTCTGTCAGGAAGCTCTGCAAAGATTTATTTACAGTTTTAAAGCAAGAAAGAGATACTTTGAAAAAAGTATTACGTAAACCAGTAGTGTCGAACGATGTTATCATCATCTAAGATATCTCTCCTAAATAAGGCTGACAGACGCTGTGGGAAGCAGTGAGTAGAGTATGGTGGATGCATGACTGCCTGTACAAGCCTATGCATGATATTCATCACAAATTAATTCAGTGTGTGATCTGGTCTTCTGCTGTGCTACTGATGCATACTTTCCTTTACAGGCTTTTTCTGCCCAAAGACATGCCATTGCTGTTCAAAAAGTCTGTGATTGTCATAGCAGCCTACTTCCAGCTCAGATGATACGTAACCTGATGTAGGAGAGGACATGAATTTTAATGGCAAATAATTTAGATGATAAGGAGGGTAACAAAACCAGTAAAACAAATGCAGTAACAGTGTTGAAAAGTGATCAGTAAGGTGTAGCTGTTACAAGATTTGTTATGTTTGTTCTCAGTATCAGGTATAAAATTAGAAATCTGGCATTTTAAAGAAGCAGAAGTCAATCTTTTGTTGCATTTGGTTCTCAACTAATATAACAGAGCTAGCAGGGAAATATCTGTAACTCTCTTTGCCATAGACAAAAATTATAGAGGGAAAGCCTGTTCTAAAGTTGACTATATTAGTTTGCCTGTCAAGACACATTATATCAGTTGGGCAGAGCTGAGAAAACAAAACTGGTATGTTTTTATAAAATATATCTGTGGAACTTTCTGCTACGCATACTGCTATAAAGATATATGACCTAATGATTTCTCTAGTGCGTTGTAAAGGAATATGCATGTTTTCTCCTTGGAGGAGTTGTGTTGTAGCATCCCTGAAAGAGGGAGTTTCATACTGTGTGTAGTTGTAAAGAAGCCTTGATGCCTAAACTCAAAGGGTTTAATCTGTGAGTAACATTGATTTAAAGGTGTAATATAAATGTTTAGTGGCCACAGGTTTGTAGGGATTTTGCTTTATATGAAGGCAGTTTATCTTCCAAAATTACAAGGAAATAGATCTCTTTCCTGATCTCACATCACTTCAATGAACATCACAGGAGGCCTTTTTGGGAAGACAATGTAGGACTTCTGTGTTTGTGGTATTATTCAACCTAAAAGTGTGCTTTTGAAATAAAACATTTAAATAAGGTTACAATGCTTAAAAGTACAGTGGAGATCATAGCTGTATTTGGTATGAATTGCATAAATAAAACAAAATGATCATATGAAATCCCCTTAACATCCTATTTCACAATGGAAAATGTACACGCAACAGTGGTTGGCAAAACAGAAAAATTCTTTTGTCATTTTGTTTAGTCTCTTGCAGTCAAATGGCTTTCTGTGTTATAGTATTCATCTAAAGGAAGTTACCTTGGGTTTTTTGGCTCTTTTTTTAAACAAACTAAGGCCTTTCAGTGCTCAGAAACTTTAACAAACAGCCAGTAATGATGTTCCTTGAAGACTTTCTAAAGCATTTTGTTGGATAATTTGAATAATTCTTATATTGTTGGACTTTCAGACTTTTCATTTTCATTGGGCTTTCTTTTTTTTTCTGTTTTATGTTTGTGTTGTGGTTGGCCAGCTGGCTCACATAGCATTGTAATGGCTCCCTAATACAAAAGTTGTTCTTTTTCCTGAAATGGGAAAATAACAACAAATAACTGATGCTGATTTTTGGATGATGAAAAAACATGCATTAAAAACTGCAGCATTTTTGAGAGCCTTTAAAAGTTGTGAACATTTTCACAACTAATAGGTATTAATATTAAATCCTTCAGAATATCTTTCAATATTTTCACATCAGGTCTATTGCTTTAATTCATGAAAATGCAATTTCTGAACTACATTGCTTGTTAAGGTTGGTTTTTTTTTCTTTTTTTCTTTTTTTTATCGCATCCCTCTCAGGAATTTTGCAGCTCCTTTATGTGCAATCTGGTTTTGCTTTCTCAAAACAGACCTCACAGACTACAGGTACGCAGCCTGCCATCTAAGTACTAGTTCAACTAAACCTGACAATTTAGCTGTTGGTTCATCAAATATTTGGCTTCCCACTCAAAAATAATATGTAAAACTGAAGAAAATACTGTAATGATCTATTAAGGTGCATGTTTGGGACCTGATTTTGTACATCTGTGCTGGAGAGTGAATTTTTAAGACATCCCATGTGAGTTGGGTAGAGCAATCTTGCTTGTGTTTCTGTGGGAAATGATTGATGTTTGTATGAAAAACAGGTGGAGTTTTAGATTTAATGTAATGACTGAAGCAAGAATAATCTTTCCCAGTGATTAGTGTGTTGTGTGTCCCCCCCCCTCCATTTCACCTTGGGAACAAGCTAAAAACAGGAGCTAATGATGATGCTGCCAGCCCACTTATATGCTCTGCTTTCTCAGGCTACTTGCACAGTTACACTGTGTAAATTTTAATCTGCTAGAGTTTCAGTCTAGTTTTCTTAGACAGAAAAGTAGTGGGTCATAGCTGAAGAACATATCTTCAAGTAGAAAAAAACCACAAAAATGTTCTTAATGTAGTTGATTTTTTTTTTAAATTGGTGGTGTGCTAAGAGCTGCTTATCTTGATCACACAGATGCATGAAAATTAAAAATGTTGTGAGCCATATCCTGTCACTGCACTCATCCTCTGACTTCTGCCACTAATGGTACTGAGTACAGTAAGCAGAATTTGGCCCATTGTTGTCCACTAGTGTTTGGGAGACTCTTGAATTTGTGTCAAGCAAAGGCAAAACCTGTTCTATTATTTCTATAAACATTTCAGGACAGTGAAATTTCGGTGACAGATTTGTATGAGAAAGCCCCAGAGATGTTAATGGCACTAATAAAAACTACCTGCACCTCACTTCCAACATTCCCACCTTAAAGACATTGAAAAATATTCATTAGAAATATGATTATTTTTTTTAATGGAAGGGAGTGTGTTATTCAGTATTAGTCATCAATTTCAGATGCCTTGTAAAACCTGCACAGAAAAAGACATGTTATGCTGCTCAGTTATTTCAGCTGTGAATTGCCTTGTGTTAAGAGTCTAAATCATACCCTTTTGTCACTTTAATGCAAAGTGGGGTTTTTTGTATTAAGAAATCTAGACAAAGATGTGATTTAGGATGAATCCTGTCCAGGTGTGACTCTATGCTAAATTCTTGGAGAACTTGGCTGAAGACCAATAGTAATGTGAAAAATATTGACAGTATGAAGCTATATGTCAGTAATGCAGACTTTGCAGATTCTTCCAGCCCCCAGAAGTACACTTTTTTTGTCAGTTCTCCCAGAGCTAAGGCATTTCTATCAGGTCATAACCACTTAAGAAACACCTCTTCACTTAATATTGTGGTATACAGAAATTCTAATTTTCTAAGGGAAGTTGTGAAAATAGAGATTTTTAGCCTGGAGGGATAAGAGAAATTGTCTGACTATCAAAGGAATCCTCCTCTAAGAGGAGAAACCATCAGAAAGTATAGCAGTTTGAATATAAAACTGTACAAACCTTCAAACTCTAAGTATAAAGGAGTGTCAAATTGCTGGTAGTTTTTCTTTTTCTTTCTTTCCCCCAGTTTCAATAGAAGGATCCTTCAGCTGATCAAATGTAGAGAGATGACAAGAAGTAATTTATATGGGATCATATTCACTATGTAAATGATTGCAACGAAGAAATGAAAGCTCATTTCTCCTGTGTGCTTGCATATACAGCAGTTACTCATCACATAATACTTATGGATGGATTCTATGATTC
The DNA here is from genome assembly GCF_047716275.1 of Strix uralensis. Classification (NCBI taxonomy): domain Eukaryota; kingdom Metazoa; phylum Chordata; class Aves; order Strigiformes; family Strigidae; genus Strix; species Strix uralensis. The sequence goes on from NC_133975.1 coordinate 74,277,753, forward strand.
TGACAGCGCATTAGGTACTGAGGTAAAAGCACAAGGGAAATGAATGAAAGAAATAGCATGTGTCTAAGATGTTGGTGCAGCCAAGGTATAACAGATTTGTCACTGGAGATAAAACAGCGTAATTCAAATGCATCCAAATGTAAGAAGGCTCTGCCAAGAGGAAAAACCTGAGGATTTTATTTATTTATTTATTTTATTTGACTTGATTTAAATGAATAATGTGAGGTTGGCCATTGTGGGTGTGCTGGGTGCACTCCGTGATTAAAATTCAGTGGGGCTGAGACTGCTCTGCTGGATTAGCTCTGAACCTTGAGGTTTCATGCTGTTGCTTTGTAAAAGGCAAACCAGCATGAATTCATTGTAAAAGTGTCCCAAAATATTCTGTTGAACCTATTTTCTTTATTAAAATTATTTTCTGTGTGAGAAATGTGTGCTCTTTACAGACAGTTTTGACTTCTTAGCAAAAAAATGAAACACCTGAAAACAGAAACTTTCAGCTTTCAGTGGAAAGCTGGAAACCTTTGATTTGAAAATGCTGCTGTGCTGGTTCGTAAGTGTTGTATTCTGCTAAAGAACCTAGTTCTCAGAAGCAAATGTAATTGAATTCTAGCTCTCATGAGGCTGAATTGATAACCTATCTTGGGGATTTTTGTCTGCTATTTCGGTATGTTGAAACGGTGAAATTTTTGTGGGGGGAGTAAGACTCATTTTTGGACAACTTTTATGGTAGACCAATTTATGGGCACACATATGCATACACTTTATAATCAACCCTTATTTTAGAATGTACAGAGACCTGATTCTTTTCACTTAAATCACACTTAACTGTCTTCTTCCTCTCACACTGTTAGAGAAGTGCTTGATGTATAAAGGACAGGTTGTCAGCAGATGAACTCCTTTTCATCATCACAAATAACTGTAGACATGAAATATTACTCAATTTTCTTGAGCCAGGAAAGGAGCTTTATTTTAAGGGAAAGCTTTAAAAAAATTGTTTCAACATTTCAATCTTCTGTCAGAATATACTGCGCTGTTACATATCTTAACTCCAGTGCTCTTGGATAACCTCCTGCTAGGTTGAAATTTAGCATGCACCCTCCTTGCAATAATTTATTTTTAGATGAGATGCACTTGGTACCTCATTATGAGATACCCAGGTATTTATTCAAGGCTGTCTAAACTGCAAGGTAGGAACACCTGGGACTGTTGTGGGCCACAGGGGTCAGTGAGCCCCTAACCCACGGTGGCTGCACATATGTTGTGTATGTGGAGAAGCTCCAGAGTCTTCTCTGCAGCTGTGCCCAGGAATTGCTTGGGGGAGCAATAGCTGATGCAGAGAGAAACTGTGCTGGGATTCTGCTACAGTTTAACATTACATGTAACTATATTATGGTACCCAGAATTACTGCCAGTGATTCTTAAATTTGCAATAATAGACATAGACATTGTTCCTAGCAATGGCATAATGTAAGTAAAAGAAAAGAATTTTAATCCTGGTGTCCTGATCAAATGTCACCTTAGATAATTGAACTGTATCCTGTACTCTCAGCTGGACAAGCAGTTTGATTGTCATCTCAACTGAGCTAGTGTAAATCTAGACTAACTGTACTGAAACAAACGGTTACAGCTGTGTGAAATCAGTGTAAGTGAAAGGCAATCAGGACTACTGTGTTTTAGAGCTGGGCAAAAATTGTGCGTGTTTTTTGTGGTTATTGGCACAAAGTAAAATGCTTCAAAACTTTGCCAAAAGTTTTCTAAGGTTGGGTCTAAATCTGAGGACCTACTGTGATTCCAGTATGTAAGCTTAAAAAGAAGAAAATATTTACCAAGCATTGTGCATTTCTCAACAGACTTCCCTAAAACCTCTTGCAAAGTGGTTCTTATAGCATCCTTGCAACCTTGCCATAGCAAGATTGTCAAAGGTGCTGTGAGACTGGGGCAGATTTTGACTAATGAATGGAGAATCTAAGATTAATCATGGAGAATGTGTGTTTATTCTTGAGATTTATATCTTCATGTGAACATAGGGATTTTTTAAATAGAGTTAAGCTGAATTAGTTTTGGTGAGATTTTTCACATTAGTGTACTTTATACCTCAGGCAGTGACTCAGTTTCTCAGGCAACAAAGGAAAAATGAAAGTGGGACATTTATACTCTGTTGGCTGCTTCAATATTTCTTTTACTCTCCACTAAATTATTGGTTTCATATTCCGCTGTTGCTGAAATCTTGACACAGAAAATCAGACAATTGTACAAATACAGTTCTTGACTTATTAATGTCTGCGATGACTCTTATGACATAAACTAGCAGAGCAAAGGTTTTTCTTTCATAGTGGGTTAGTCACTCACCTGAACCATCCAAAAGTGTCACTTTACTTCTATGAAATAAGATGGGTGCATGAATGGTTTAGCATGCTCAACTGCTTCTTACCTTATATTTGCTTGTCACATTAATATTTTGTCCAGATTTTTGAATAATACAAGTATGCGAGACACGCAGTGTTCATGCTGAAGGCTTGCTTCTTATATTTCACTTGAAACCATCCTGGTGGGTTGGAACAGTATTAATCTATAATAGCGAAAAGAAATTCAAAACAATGATTTATTGTAGGGTTTTTTTTAGATTATTTTACTTTTATTTTTCAAGTTGCTGGCTATGATTACTAGAAGAAAAGAGGTAATCTCCATATCAGAGCAGCAGTAACAGCTCTGCCAGGATGGTTGCCCACAGGTGCACTCTGAGTGACTGATGGCAGAAAACAACACTCAGAGCGAGCTGTGTGAGCAATTTGAAAGAACAATTAATTTGACTAATGCAGGCCTCTTTCCTATTTGTGAATAATCCATGTGCAAATTCTGTTTGTGTTTCTTTATTGCTATGTTAAATTGTCCCGTAAATTTTCTTGAAGAAATTTCAGCTGTTGAGGTGATTGTAAACTGCTTGTTGTTAGTATTCCCTGGAAGTATCCAGTGTTACTGAGTGTCTCTGTTTAGTTCGGTCGCGGGATTTTATCTTATACTTTTCCTAGGAGCCTAGAATGTGAATTTCCAATTTTGAGGTGATGGATATAATTTATGGCAGTGATTTTAATTAGACTTAGTACTGGAAGTGAGACTTAGAATGACTCAATTGAGAATAATGAAAATTGCTTAACTATATTTTTAGAATTATACCAAGTTTCCTATTTTACAATTGGAATCAAGAGAAATTAACATGTGTTGTAGAATCTAGACTGCCTTGTAGAGTCTAGAACCCTACTTATTGCTTGTTTGCAGCTATTGCAATTGCACAGTGTCTTTATATTACAGTGTGATAGCGTGAACCTTCATTTGCAGTGCATGTATGCCATTTACTTATAAAAAAGGCAGTACAAGTAGTCTTTAGCTATTTGAGCTATATTGTATTTAAGTTATAACAAAATTGTGGCTATCCTTTTGCTTGATGCAATGCTTCTCATGTTATGGCAAAAACAATGCCTTAAAAAAACGGCTGCTAAATTCCACTTTCAAACCTGAATATGGACATTTTTGCATTTGTCTAGATCAAGGAACTGTGTGTTCCTTGAAATGCTGTTCCAAACCAAGGTTTCTCCTACTGGGGGCAGGTTCACAGTCTACTTTATCCAGCTGTCCAAATTGTTTTCTATCATCTTATAAATCTGTTTTCAGTCAGACAAAAGTATGCAAGGGGAGATATAATAAAAATCTTAATTTGGTGAACTAATTAAGTATTCCTTTGCTCTGCATAAGCCTCTTCAAAATGTGGTTGGCTTTTCCCTGTACCTTTTTTGGATTTCTGCAAAGGCCTGTCTGTGACTCTGAAATTCAAACTGTTTGGTCCACACTCTTCAAATACAAGTTTTCAGCCAGAAGGCCTATTAAAGTCCAGATATAGTGTCCTCTTATAATATGCCTGGGCAGTCTCAGTTCCTTGCCTGGAAAGGCAGAAGAGCTAATCTGTTACGTTGACAGCTCAGAGTGTCTCACATGACTGAAATACTTTCTTCTGATTTTAGTTTCTTGCTGCCCTAGATGCCATAACAGCAGAATCCATCACAGTGGATATGTCCATTTTAACTATTCCTGTAACACATGTAGAGACTTTTATAAAGAAAAATCTGGATTCTGCTCTACTTGCTGTTCTCTCTGCATAGACATGAACAAGCACAATTTTGTGAGGCATTTTGTAGGTGGTATGTGGCTATGCCTAATTATGTACTGCATGAATGCTGTTAGGTGCAGAGAGAAGGGAAAGTAATCGTACAGAGTGTTTAAAAAACTACATCTCTGCAGTTTGCATTTGGAGGGAATGTGGAGAAGGTTGGAGTGTTATTGGAGACACTGCTGGTGCAATGACAGTTTCCTGGTGAGTTACGTTTTTGCTGTCTAATGATGACACCAACACAACAATGGGTTTGGCATCTCTGGTTGCTTGAGTCATGATTAACATTGTATTTTTTTCTTTTATTAGCAGAATGTTTGGCCCACTGGTTTGCTACTAAAACTTAGAGGACTGTTTTGAGTATACAACAGAGAATCTACTTCTTGGACAGGCTCTAGGGGGTCCAGAGGAGGGCCACAAAGATGATCAAACGACTGGGAAACCTGCCATATGAGGAAAGGCTGAGAGAATTGGGTTTGTTCAGTCTTTAGAAGAGAAGGCTTAAGGGAGACCTTATCACCATATTCCAGTATTTAAAGGGTGATTACAAAGAAGATGGAGACTCCCTTTTTGCAAGGAGTCACATGGAAAAGATGAGGGGTAATGGCTACAAGTTACTTCTGGGGAGATTCTGATTGGATGCAAGGGGAAAATTTTTCACAATGAGAACAATCAGCCACTGGAATCATCTTCTCAGAGAATTGGTGGATTCTCCAACACTGGACATTTTTAAGATTCAGCTGGACAGAGTGGTGGGCCATCTTGTCTAGACCATGCTTTTGCCAAGAAAGGTTGGACCAGATAAGCCCTGAGGTCCCTTCCAACCTGGGATTATGTGATTCTGTGATTCTTACAGTGTCTTTAACTTGGTATTATTGGAATGTTTTAATAGAGTGAGAAAATGTTTGTGGACAGCTCATGGGTAGGTTAATCTTTTCTCTTAACAGCTTGAAAGACACACTTCTGCTTTTCCTGAAGTTCAGTTGTAGTTCTCCTTTGATTGACATGACAATCATGATATGCAGCATTTCACTGCATATTGTATATAGGTATTCTTATACAGGACCAGAAAAGTATGTCAGGTACTGGCTGTAGTCAGTTATCCCAAGCCAAGGACATCTGACAATGCCAACACTCTTCTTTGGATCTAGCGCCAGATACCAGTTTCTTAACAATGATAAATGAGAGGATTTACTCACCAGTGGTGGGCTCCTACCGCCCAGGATGCTCAGGCTGTACTGTAATGTATAATGTTTCTGGGAGCAGACTTCTTTTGAGGCTGCTTTTTTTAACATTAGAAATTGGGGGGCTTTTGTGGCTGAATTAGTCCTAGGTTATGCCCTGTGGCCTATGAATGTGTCCAAAATCCACTTTATTCTGCTCCTCCTCTGTAAGCTATGTGGACTAATCATGCACATGACACAGCCCAGGAGTGATTCCATAGTGTGCATGAGCATTGGGGCTGGTGTGCCCAGCCTTGTCTTGCACTGAAGGTAAATGTCAGAAGAGAACAATGTTGACCCAGATGGTTCAGCTGTGCTGCTCTCTGTGTACCTCCAAAAGATACAGGCTGGAGCTCTCTCTTGTTCTAGATATAAAATAAATAAATAAATAAATTGAGAACAGTGAAACTTTATAAAACTTTCACTGGCTTCATGATTCATGCAGGCTGAAACAGCTCAGGGAATCTCAGAAATAGCTCTAAAGCACTCATGTAGGTGGTTTTAAATCACTGAAGAGATGAGCTCTAATACATGATGGACTCTCAGTCGCAGTGTGATGAATTATTACTGTGATCTTCCATAAATTCTAAATGGGGGAAGGAAGGTTGGCAACTATTGATATACCACTTTTCTGGATAATACACCTTACTACTGGATTATTTTGCATGCAGTCACAAAACAGTAGATGTGTTGGTGAAGTTCTGTTGTTGACTGTCCCAGCAAGGTGGCAAGCAGCATATGAGATATTCAGTTCTTACAGCTATCCATATTAACTGAATATAATTGAGGAAGATGTGTGGTGAATTTATCTTTTTTTTTTTTTTTTTTTTTTTTTTTTTTTTTTTTGTGAGAGCAAAGAAATACTGTTAATGCCAGTGCTATTAGTGCTACATATCTAGCTGAGATGACCTTTTCTTAATGCAACCTAAGAAAAGCATTGGAGTTCATGTGACTATTATTCCTAAAATGACATTAAGCAGAATCTTCACATAAATCTAAATGCTTAGAAGTAGACTGATTTCAAAAATAAAAACCCCACAACAAAAAACCAGATACCTCACTTTAAAATACTTTCTTTGGAATCTGAAGCTTTAAAACAAACCAAAAACTGTGCAATATTTCCAATTTGATTTATTCAGTGCAATGCAGAAATATGGATTTTAAAACAGTTATGTATTTATAGACAGGCTTTATGTGCCAAGCAGCTAACGCAACATGATTTATAGGCAATTAGAACTTGTACCACAAAAAATGGCTTAAGAGTTTAAGTCCTGCCTAACACTTGTTTTAGTGTCTTACATCTGCAATGGTGACCCTCAGAAGGAAATTAAGGCTCTCGTTCAGATGACACCTCACTGTGCACAGCAGTTTTTGACTAAAATTTCTCTAGATGATTGAAGTTTTGTGTTGGGGTTTACTGAAGAAACCTTCAGTCTTCGCATCTTGAGACAAGTCTGTATACAAAAATGACATAACCTTCATACATCTCACTTGACTAGGCTGATCCAGAAAATTTGCTCAAAATATGCCCAGCAGACCCTGTTATGCCCCTAGATGAGCCATCAAGTGACTGGCATAGCAAATGCATGAAGAGTGCCTTTCACCACCCCTTCCTCCTGCCTCATTGAGCCTACGTTTTATACAGGGAGAAGATAACTCACGAGAGTGTGGGTTTGACTGCTTTAACTTTTTTACTTTCTTCTGAAAACCCCTCAGCTACCACTTGAATCTGTTTCAGAGAGAGAAGGGAGCTTACCAGGGGTCTCTTATGTGAAATTTTGTAAGTATAGTCAAACAGTTGAGATTTTCGCTTTGTCATTCTTAGACAAAATGTATCACTCCTGTTTAGTTTTAAAAGAAGAAAGCTCAACAAAACCCCATATATGTTTGACTGGAATAAAGAGGTCAGGACTGTAGATCATAAAAAGAGGAAGGTGTTCCAGTTTAAAAAAAACCCAAAGTATTTTAAGTGTGTTTCTCTCTGGCAATTCTGATCATATATCTGAGGCACCTTTTTATGAATGGTGCCTCTTGGAAGTCCCGTTCTGAGATGACTAAGCTGCATAATATTGGAAATTTTCATCCATAACTCAAATTGATAAAGGATCCACAAGTTTGGGGTTGTAATTTTGAGTACTCTGGGTTCAGTTTGTAAGTCTAGTCTGTAAGCATAGATAAGGTTTTTCTGCTTTAAAGAAAAGGCTTGGAAATAGTTTAGTGTGTTTTTTTTTTTTTTTTAAAATTCAGTTCATTTTCCTTATTGCATTTTATAGCGCTACAAATTTCTTAATCACTCCAGTAGGGGATTTTTTGTGATCATAACAATTTCCTGAGCATGTCATTGTGAATTCATAGACATGATATTACAGCATCAGATGAAATGCTCCTCCAAGTCTTTAGAGATCTCAGTGATGCAAACCCATCATAGTTATATCATATCAAGATGTTGGTGAATAATGTCACTGGGAATCTTTGGAGCACATTTCACAGTAAAGAACTGAAACAAAAAGATGTCAGAGCAATTCCAAAACTAGAGTCATCTGATTATCAAGACGATTATGAAAGACAAATTGTAAGTAGCTGTAACTTTGTCTGTGTTACCAGATGTTCTGTCTTCTGAAGAATGGCTTGATTTTCTTCATGTTCGTCTATAAAAAAGTAAAGATTCCCATTTTGTTGAAATGTCATGTCTGTCATGTCTCTAGGTATGTGGTAGCAAATGGGGAACAATGTGGTATTGTTTAATTGACAAGGATGTTAATTTAAAAAAAATCCTTATGCTTTCAATTTTGGTAAGTTAGTTTTGAACAGCTGATATTGCTGTGGGGAAAAAATTGTGGTTTGGCCATTTGCTGCTGACCAGTCAACTGGCAGAAGAAACCCCCATGATTTTGAGAGTAAAGTTACCAGAATAACTATGTATTTTGTTAAGCAACTTGAACAAGAGACAGACAGCAGCCTTTGTAGCTGGAATTTTGAAGGCTTGGAAGGAAGTTTATACAATCAAGGCTGGAATTCCAAAAAGTATTAGTGCCTGAAGTTTCCCATTGGGATTGAATTCTTAGTATGCTTACTACAATATATACCAGGGAAGAGACAATCCTCGTCAACAATTGTTCTGTGAAAAGAAAGAATATGGAAAGAGAGGCAGGAGAGTTCATTTTACCTGATTATAACTAAATGTACATTCAAGTCTTGGTGAGTTCTGTGCCTATATGTATCAAAGTACAAATTAACTGAGAGGTTTCTTCTGCAAGTTAGGCAGATGAAAGCAAAAGGTTCCTGTTGACATGAGATCATTCATATGATGCCAATGTGTGAATCCTTTTGAACCCAGATAAAAGTTCGCAGAATGTCTGTATTTTTCTCATTAGTTCCCAGTCTTTAATAACTTTCTCCTTAATTTGTGAACAATTGAGCATTGTCTGGTTGGATAAAAGTATACAGTATCAAATATAGGACATTGAATTTTTATGGTTATACTTACTGTATTGCTCTGAAAATAATTACTATTGTCATGTGATGAAAAGGTAGACAAATAACATCTGCCTGTCTGAAAGAAGTAGAGCAATAGAGCATTACTGAAGTTTATAATTTTGAATCTGTATTTCCAAACTGCATGTGGTCATGACTATCTGAAAACTAAGGTAGTGAAATTTTTCAAAAATAAGATTTTTTTATGTAACAAAAAAAGTTGAAAGAAAATTAGGTAAGAAAAGAAATCAGAGTCTATTTTAACCAGTATATTTTTATATCGCTGAGTATTGAATGATTGTTTTTCACTTGTGTGATTCTTAAAGAATTGTTAAGATACTTTATAATAAAGATCAAAGGAAGCGTTGAGCAAAAAAAGCAAACATTCATCCACGATTATTCATTTGTAAATGAATTAGCTTTGCCCAGGCACAAACTCTTATTTAGTCTATTCTAGCAAAGATATAAGAATCCAAGTTTTTCTGATACAATCTTCTCGGTTAATAAACTCAAAATTGTAATTTGATTTTCTGAGTACAGTTTCAATGTTCATGGTGAAAGTTATAAAGTTAACAATAATCTGGAATAAATTGTGGAGAAGCTAAATCTTGACTTCATTAGAAAATATGTTATACAAAATAATAAAGCCCTTCATGGGGAAAAAAAATCTAAGAAATTATTTGCATAGTTTTGGTAATAATCATTGCTCCCTCCTCTAAAAAGTAACAGTTTATCAGGCTGGGCCCTCAAATATTAATCTGTCTTTTTATAAAGATGATTACATTTTCAAACAGAAAGCAACTTGTATAAAAGAAAATGTTGTCTTGGATGAAAGATATACAGGAAAAGGCTAACATTTTTCATAAAGTGAATTAATTCAGTCTAAAAATAAAATTAAAAGCTAACTGGCTAAATGTTGATCCGAAGACCAATTTTAGTCTGTTAGATACAGAGTTAACAGGCTTTTTAAACTAGAGAAAAACTTACTAGGGATCAATTTGATTCAAGATGATTTGAAATCTGAAAACTGTTTATCTCTGCAATACCCAGTGTTCATTACAGCATCTGTACTTTAAGACTCCATCCTGCTTCTCTCAACATAATTGCCAGAATCTAATTGACTTCAATGAGAACAGAATTGGGCTTCAAGTATTTGTGTGGGTTTTTTTGTTGTTGCTTTTTAGAGCTGCAAGATAGTGTGGGAAAAATGAAATATCTGAAATATTTGTGATGCAGATAGTAATCTTCAGATGTGCTAACCAGGTTTAAAAAATATTTTTATCTGAAGCACAGTGATCTCCGGTGTTAGTGAATCTTATAAAAATGAAATAATCTCACAAGTCATCACTGGAAAAAATGTTGAAAATTCTTGAAAGTTAGATAAATTTTCTTACTATGCTCAGAGAGAGATATGTCAGAAAACCCAAACCTAACTTCCCATTCCTTGCTTTATTTGAAAGACCAAGCTTATTGTAATAAATCCTGAATGTTCACTGATGATTTGACAGAGCATTTTTCTATTGGAAAATAACTGCTATTGCAATTTGCTGTAGGAAAATATGACATTTTAAAGATTTTATTTGGAATTCCCCCCCCCCCCCCCCCCCGCCGATTAATTTGTAGATACATATATGCTTTTTTGAAAAAAAAATCTATGTCATTCTTAGCTGTTATCTCTGATGGAAACTTAGCTCTAGATACCCCAAGAGGTTACTCTAACTTGTTAAACCTGGCCTGTAGCCAGCCTGACTACCATTATAATCTGTAGTCTAGTCCTAAAGCTGACCTGCTTAGTAACTGCTTAAAAATCTAGAGTTTTTCCTGGTTTTGAGCTAACAGGTGACACATAGATATAAAGCAGGATAAGCGGGAGGCTTGCAAAGAATACTAGTGGCAAAAGAAACCTGTAGGAGTTACAAATGAGCTGCTTAACTCTGAGCTGCCTTGATTAGGAATCTGGTAGTCCCTAACTGGGATCTGGGTAATGTTACAGCAATGTCCCAGGTATGTAATGAACCCAAACTAGGGGTACTTGCTTCTCTCCATGTGACTGGTTTTCCTTTCTCTGGAAGTGAGAAATTATGGGCCAAGCAGGAGCTGTAGTTTCTTCCAGTGTAGGTCAGGCTAGATGACTTGGGAACCATGAATTTGGAGTCTACATCCCAGCAAAGAAATCTGATCACCTGAGCCCATGAGGACCTAGTCTTGCTGCTCCTTTTCTTTGCTGCTGGACAGTACTGAGCTAAGGCTGGTGTCCATGTCTCTGAAGTCTACTTCAAGCTTTCACACTTCAGTTATAGCAGCCTCTGACCACACCAAATGGAGAAGAGAAGGAATAGATTTTAAGAGAAGCTTTTAAAACGCAGAGTGGGAAGGTGAATGCTCTGATGAAGACGGCATCTGATGTCTTTGTCCTTTCTGGACTGCTTCATGGGGCAAGGTAATTTGAGAGTATGTCTTACAGGAGTGTCTCCACAGCCAAGAATGGGCTTCTAGTGGAGAGCTCAAAAAGGTTCTAGGTCATTAGAGCTGCTCATTTCCTCACCCTTGAAGTTCTCGGTTGGCGTACCCCTGTACTGGAGATAGCCCAAGGTCACTAATGAGTTCATTTCCAGTTACTTCTTATAGGAAAACTTCTGAATAATTTTTTAAAATAGAATTGAGTTTTTAAATTCAAGAGGGCCTTAAAAAGTCATATTTGGACTTCTTTTAATTTATTCACTGCAAATATATTAACTCAAACACAAGGGTTGCGAGCAAGCCTCTTAAGAGATTATTTGCATTTTGCCTGAAAGAAAATAAAGCAACAATTGGCTGCTGCAGACATTAAAATATACCACTTGAATTGTGACACTGCTGTGAAATTAAATATAAATGCTTCAGAGATCCAAATAACAATAAAGCTTTGAAGAAGGTGGAATTTTAAATCTTGATTTCTGGCAAGAGAATACACATATAATAAACAATTAGGAAATAATCCAACTCCTTAGGAAAATTATTTCCTTGCATTAGCTTCTGTCTGTCCAGTGTTTACATTCTGAACAACAGAGTTAAAAGGTTGTGTGAAATATTTGTTGTTAAATGCAATGTCATAACAGTAAAGAGAGTAACGCAATATGACCCTGATAATAAAATTAAGCTGTTTTTTGAAATATGGTTTAATGGACAAGTTGAATAACCTCTTTGAAACAAAGTTAAACTCTGTTGCTTTCAGTGATAGATCTGAGTATTAGCACAAGATTCTATTTATGAGTTAAGCTATTCTTTTTTTATGTTTTCATTAAAATACAGGAAATAGCACTGATTTATGGCTGTATTATTAAACAGTCCAACACAGAAATCAGAGTATGAAGGAACTAGAAAATCATCTCCATCCAAAAACACTGCTGTGCCAAAGTTTATGGTCACTGATAATTTGACCTATATATAGGGTTGTCTTTAAAAGCAAGCTAATACAGCAACTTCAGCCATAAATGATGTTTGGCAGTTTATTGTTTCTCTGTCTAGGATCTTAAGTTGAAAAGAGATTCCTTATAATATTTCAAAAAAATATTGACTGTAATATTTCTTTTTTCACTCTGTCTGCAATTAGAAAATTAGATTTGTAGTCCCAATTCAACTTGTACTGCAGAGTGGGAAGACAGTTGACCTAAAAGCCTTTGTGGTTTTTGAAATACAGAAGACCCTGAGGACTGCTAGAAAGTTCAGACTATCTAAAGAAATTCAAACTTCTTGTTCTACATAACATTTACTAATTAATTTATAAATGTCATCAACTGTAACTTTCATCATCATCATTCAGGATTTAGGTTCTGGAATATCCTCAGCATCTTTCATAGGAGTGACCTCCCCCAGTTATAACTCTTTTATATAAAAACATTTTATAGTGGAAGAGGAATCTCTTTTCTGGTGTATTTTTTTGCCAACTTTCTTTTGAAAATTTTAAATGAGTGGTGATTAGGTATTTATATAGCACTACTACCATTTACAATGAAGTAAATTTCACAATCCCTATGGCCACTAATGATGTTAAGGACACTGAAAGAATTAAAGCCCAATTGCAGTACATGAAAAGAGGAAAAGCTAAAGAGACATGAGGTTTACTAGCAAATATCCATTGATATCTGTAATGATTTCAGGACCATATGGAATATAATTTGAGATATAACTCAGCATATTTTTATGCATAATGAGTTAGGATCTCATAAGGTAAAATAAAGAAAGCATGCAGTAAATTTCCATAAAAAATTAAAGTAAAACTGTAGCAATGATTTACAAAGTAGGTCAAATATGTTGACCACAACACCAAAGATGGAGCTAAATTACAGGATCAACAATTAATTTCTTAATGCTGAGAAGGATTCACAGGGATGGGTAATAACTTGCATGTAAACAACTGTAAAACTAAGGAGTTTTACTAACTCAGCTTATGTTTCTGCAATAGTTAAACTTTGAATACTAAAGTCAAATTCTCTAGTATGTCCTATACTCTCCCACCCAACTAATTTTTAAAATTTCCGTCTTATACATTGACAAATTCTCCCCTTTACACCACTTGCTGAGCTAATGATTTAAAGGATGAAATTTTGTTCTTCTTGTTTGGGAGTAATCACAAATTACAAGTTTCTTGTCTTTGTAGACCTTTGACTGTAGAACAGGGAATAAACACTGTTGCATGTCTTTGAAACAACTTTTAAGCTTTCTAAGAATGGGGTGCTCTTGTCCTGTTGTCTTTATTGTGGGAATTTGGAGACCTATGCAAACACTTTCACATTCTCACAATAAACAATTTGGAAACCTTTTTTTTGTAGATGATGAAGACAAAAAGCAGATAGCTGAAATAAAAATTTTGAAACATATCACATCTCAAAGTATTCTGAATCTCAGTAGTAGGGAAGGCTGGACCTTCACCAGTGATCTCAGAGAGGGATGTTTTTTACACACAATGTTTCTTGTTACTGGATGACTTTTATTGGACAGTGGCTGGTCTTTTCCTCCTTGCATGATTAGACTCAGGTGTTCTGAAGCACAGATCTTCCTGTGATGATTTTTTGAGTAAGGTGGCAAAGCTTTTTGGTGTTGGCTTATGGTATTGCAATTGGAAAGTGATTTTACCTTGTAGACTCTTCCTGTGTGGTCTTTTGACAAAGTGTGCTGGAGATCTGCCTTGCAGCATGATTCAAATTAGGTCATCCTTAGCCAGCATAAATTCGGTCCTTTTTTTCCTCAGTAATCAGGCCTCTACATGCAACAGACAGTGAATGGCATGACTTGCATATCTTGTGCAATGTAAACACTGTATGTAGGTCCAGGAGTTAGCACTTTGGCAAAAGAAACAGTGTGAATCTGTCAGTTTAATTTAAGCCTGTGCAATTTAGTCTGGATTGGCAGAGCTAATTAGCCAGGGGCAGTGTTGTTTTAGTATCGTTGTCCTGAACTAATGCCTTCAAAAATTCTACCCTCTGCCCCTCAGACACCCAGGTGTTTCAGAGGCATGCTAGCCTTATTTTAAATACATCCTGTTGACATGTCCTTGGTGTCCTATCCCTGCTTACTCCCTGCAGTTCAAAAAGTCTATGTGGAAGATCATATGTGAAGAAGAAAGTATATTCCTGTTTAGGTGGAAGATCTGATACATGATACAACTATTTTCTGGAAATGTTCAATCTTAAAAAAAAATCCTGTAAAAAGACTGAAAAAACCCAACAACACTATGCAAGAAAATCAGCCACTCATATTCTTACATTTCAAGTAACAAAATTAAAAATAAAATTGCTCTCAAAGAAGAGAATTTACAGTGATAATGGAATTGCATATAGGTCAAATAGTCTATCTTCTCCAAATTTTCAACTTGATCGAAAAAGTTACTTTTAAGTTTCTTGAGATGAAACCCATTTAAAATACAATTTTGTATAGGGTCTGTATTCTTGTGCAGCCTATTTTGCTCACAATTTTGTGCAAGAGCTCCCAGCAATGCAAGATGTTATCCACTGTACTGATTCTTTTTATTATTCTCATTCTGAAGTTGAAATACATCTCAGTGGTAAATTCAGTTCAGTATTCATTTAGGCCATTGTTTTAATGTGGATATACAATGTAGGTGTTTTTACTACCTTCTCTGTCATTGTAATATTTTGCTCAGGTTGAAAATAGTTTTGAGAAAAACCTAAACTACTTGAAGACAATGATAGTCAATGTGCCTTCCAAATTGTGATGGATAGTTTGAGTGGCTTGTCCTTTATGCACAGTTCTTCTTGTCTGCTTTCTAGAAGGGATGTTAGGGACAAAAGATATAGTTGCTGCTAATGACAAATTTCAAACTCTAATCTCTACTCAGCTATGGCAAAATTTGTAATTGCAATAGACTTGAACAGCAAAGAGGAGGAAAAAAAAAGGTGTCTATTTATCTGAGGCACCAAGCAAAGCTATGAAATGCAAAAGGGTAACGGCAGTTTCACTGAGGATAAAATATTCATGTTGCTAACTTACATAAAACAAAAGATGGAGTGTTTTCTGCAGGGAAATTACTTTCTCTGATGAGCTCCATTTATGCATGATAGAGTTTTAAATTTTTGAAAACCCCCTTGGTTATTTTTTTCTTTTTTCAATTCTAGTGATTTTAATTTTAGGCTTATAAACAGATAGATGTAAAATTTCTTGCTGAAAGGGCCTTATTCTGTTTAAAGTCATATTTATTATATTGAGCAAAAGCAGAATTGCTTCTGTCAATGACAATGAATACAAAATCAATATTTAAGACCGCAGTCTCATAGACTTCATGTTACGAAGTGGGTACTTCAGTTTTAAACTGCCCTATAATAAAATGTGTCTTCATTTACTTCCAGTACATTTTTAACATTCTTCATGTTATGAAGTATGCTCCAGAGGTTATAGTTTAGCACCAGGTAACTGGAAAGCAGACAGCTGCAGATGGAGTTGTCTAACAATAAAGTTCATCTGTCCTGCAGCAGGGATATGTGTGTGGCCCCAGCCTATGGATTTCAGGAATTTTGATTGTATGGCCCAGGCAGAAGCATTGCACTGGCTGTTTGGCAAGACTTTCCTCATCTTGGACTTTTCCAGTCCCCACTGCTAGAGAAAAGTGGTAAGTGGGATAGTAAGTTTGATGATCTAGGACTGTGTTTTGTGGGTTTTGTTTTTTTGGTGTGTGTTTTTTGTTTTGGGTTTTTTTTTGTTTGTTCGGAATTATTGTTTGTGTGTTTGTTTGGTTTGGGCTTCTGGGTTTTTTTTGTGTAATTTTGATAGCTTGCTCGCTCTGCATGTATTTTTGAGAAATTCAACTTTTGGTCAAGATTAAAGTGTATTATCAGAATTATGAGGTCTGATGTGCTTTCTTCCCTGCTCACGATGGAGAATAAAAATACATGGCTTCCTTGTCTCAAAAAGCAAACCCTGAAGATATCAGTGTAGGGGACTTACACTTTGTGCAGGATTGATACGAAGCTGAAACTGGAGATTTGGTCTCAAGCTAGGCTCAAGTCCTCTGAAACATTGATAAATCTACCTTGGTTTTGTATCATTGCAAAGACATTTTTGAAGACCAGGTGATTACTAACCTTATTGGATTTTGGCCAAGATATCAGACTTAAAACGCTCTAAATGGTTGCTTCTGCCAAGTTTTACATAGTACAGCACTTCAAGTAATAGTAAATTTCAGTATTTAGGTGAGTTGTTGGCTTATGTTCAATGTCCCAGAGAAAAAACCTAAGAGAATATTGTTCTATCAAAGTCTATGAAATATATGTTCTTGGAAGATGTTGAATAGTGCAAGGGCATAATAGAATGTATAAAACAACAGTAAATAAAATCTGACTATTTAAAATGAATACCATAACCTGATTTTCTTGTTCTTTTGACTATAAACAATGCAATGGTGTTAGGATGTGTATTTATTTAGATACCAAAATACAGCCAAGTTTGATGTCTCATTGTAAATAAACAATGAATATTATGGTTCTAATTTGTTTGAAATGATAACATTTTACCTATTAAATAGGTAAATAATGAAATAGATTTAGTTTTTTGCACATAAAAGACAAGGAGTGTAGAAGGAATATGCATCCTAGGAAAGCAGGTGCTTAAACATTTTTTAAAAAATGAAGCTACTGCAGTTTAGTGCCTCTTGCACGAGTGTTTGTGGGATCATGACTGCTAACAGCATCTTTGCCCTTGAATCATCAAAGTGGCAAATGTTGTTAGTTAGGAAGAAAACTCCACCTTCCCTAAAGAAACCTTTCATTAAGAGATCATAATTGTGACAGAAGCATAATTCTTGAGAGATTCAAGAAGATGAGCTAAGATATGGGACAGGTTTGACCTGTGCATCAACAAACGATGAGAAACTGGATACTTTATTATGCTCTCCTTATTTTATGAACTGAGAATAAAACATGATTTTAATATAGAGCTCTTCTACTGCAGTTATTACCAGGGAAATAGTTGGGTACTGGTGTCAGTATTTCTTGGAAGTGTATTAGGACTGCCTGTTTATACTGTGGGTTCAAAGAAGCAGAGTCAGTTCTGCTCAGGCTGCTGGGAGTGCAGCATGGCTGGCTGAGCTGGTCAGGCCATAAGGTACCCAGTTGTAACCAGCTTCGAGACCCTGTTGCAGGCCACGCTGCATGACACAGGCCGCTGTAGTTGAATGAGCTGAATGAGGTCATGCAGGAAACTGGCAGTAGAGCGAGAAGTCTTAACTAAGACTCTGAGCTTATTGGCGAATTACTTTAATCATTGGATCATCTTTACCTTCACCTCCTCAAGTTCAGATTATGGTTGTAGTATGTGACGCCATAGCTAAATTCAGTTCTTCCCTGGGTATATGAATGTATTGTGTTCTTAATAGTGAAACTGCCCTTCTTTCTTTTCCCATAGCCTTCAGAGAAAAGGTCAATAGGGTTGAAAACAGTAATAGATACTTCTAATATTGTGCTTTTCATCTGTAACTCTCAAAAGGCCTTTGCAAAGCAGATAAGCATAATTAGACCTGGTCAGGAACTTCCAGACAGGACAGAGCTCTGTTGGAGAACGGTGATTCCATAGGACTGACTGGTTTGGCTCCAGCTTTTGTTTGTCTAATGAATTTTGATAACAGCAGAAGACATGTTTATAGTCTGTAATATGCAAAATGAGTTATTTCTACAAGGAAATATTTTTCTATTGATTTACATGATGGTTGGGAGAAGCCCTTAATGTACTGAGGTTAAGGCTGTGCTTGGGAACTGGCCAACAGACTTATCAAGAATTCATTTTTAACATATATTGTGAAATACCTTATGTAATCCTTGTATGTAACAGTATCACTCATTTACCACCCTGGCAAAAACTGCAAGCAGGTGTGCTGATTCCTTTGGCTCTGTATTGCAGATTTAAGTCCATTCTATTTAGAATCATCATGGTTGCTGTCAAGTAGTGGTACAGAAAGTGGCGTTTAGTAGGTGATGCTTTCCCCTCTGAGCAGGTAGATTATGTGGTGAATTTATAAGAACTTGTTATAAGAACTCTTATTTAAAAAATGAAGTAATATTGACTTTGATGCGAGGAAAACAGGTTATTTGATTTGATCTCAGTATAGTGATGATAATTACATTTGTTCTTCTGCTGTCAACTGCAGATGAAGAAACATGTTATGATGATAAATGGGAATCTGTACAGTCCTAGGGAGGCATCTGTTACAATATAACAACAATGCATACAAACCTAATGAAGGTCTTCATTCGAAATCTAGAAGGAATATTAACCTAAAATATGATTCCAAAGGTGCATAAGGTCAAAGATACCTGAAAAAAATTCAAGGTAACACTTCCTTTCTTCAAAGTTGTTCTGATGAATCTGTGAACCAGTAACATCTTTATGAATATGTGAACTAGTAACATCTTTAACTCCAATGTGGGGAAGCTTTGCTAGGCACAAATTGGGTGCACAAATTGGAGAGGTTAGGTATGAATTCACATTATATACTTGGCAAAAGGTCAGCTTTCCTACTGTGTCTTAGATCTGTTGAAGGCAACAGTGCAGCTAAGAATGGTTGAAAAACTGTAATTCTTTGGCTCCATGTTCCATACTGCCATCATATAGGACACTTTGACACTTCTTACCTTACACAATGCAATATTCCACTGACTTCCTAGAAGTTCTTCTGAAATGTTACATATTGGTGTGCTTTATAGCATACTTGATTCATTACAGGGATCTTCTTTATGAATGAAGTATGATAACGTGCAAAGGAAAGAGAGGGGTAAAAAAGGTTTTCTTCCAAAAAATACAAGAACAGATCCAGAGAATATTTTTATTCATTAGCATAAAGATGTTGCCACTTTCCAGAGGGGAAGACATTTTGTAGGAGATGTTTAGCCTTGAGGCAGTTTGTTCTTTACACAGAGGCATAAGAAATACAGCTCCTGGCAGTTTTTATCATTACTAATAAATGAATAAGCACAGTTTCTGAAAAAACATGTTTTATCAGAAGGACACGTTACACTGTTCTTATCAATAATTCTAAGTGAGTAAAATTCAAGCCTGCAGGATTGTATTGTTGCAAGTTTTTTATACAATCACTTTTCATAAAAGAAAAACAGACTGAGATGATGAAGAATGATGGATGAAAATTTTAGATATAATTAAAGAAAAAAATGTTAAATTCCCAAGTTCCTTCAACAAAGGGAATAAGAAAAAATACTGTACAACTATGGTTTGATAGATAATATTGCATTAAAGTGAACTATATGCAGGAAAATTATATGAGAGAGATTGACAAGCTTTAAATAGTCATGAATATGTGAATAGATGACCTATTTCGCTTCCCATTTTAATTCGTATTAAAATGAGCGTATTAAGGTTTGTGCTGGAGAATACAACTGGAGCTTTTAAGGGAAGAGAAACTGAGCAATAGCAATCCTGTAGGAATATTGCAAGAACTCAGTGGAGGTTGGATAACTATTAACAGATCATCTATAGAGATATCTCATTGCTGCCATCAAGTATACGAGCATCACCAATCCAAGATATTTCTCTGAGGACAGAAAGAAAGATGATTCAGTCATTAGAGTTAGTTGAGGATACCATCAAATCATTTCAGAACTAGCAAAAAATAATTCAAAGGCAAGGCCATTCTTTGGTCACAAAATGTGGGTTTTATAGTCTTAGTCATGTTTAGTGAATAGTTTTGTAGGGAAGTGTCATTTTGTGTTTCAAAGCTTTATCCTTCAGAAGAAAGACAACAGATCACTCAAAACTGCTAGGGTGAGTGGCATCTCCTGACTTATTTCTTGTTGATAATATTTTATTTAAGTTAAAAGAGGTGGTTGTTTTTATAGTAAGAGGCTGATGAAAGCCTTCTCAATCCACTTTCAGATAGGTCTTAGTGGACACAATATTGAACAACATATATGAGCTTCAATTTCTTTAAATAATCAGGGAAAATCTAGTTTTTAATTCTGTGGTCATTCATAGCAAAACTCCTCAAGCTTGTCTAGCTTCTCTAATTTTCCTACTTTAAAAAATGTTAGTATTTTCTGTGCATTTTACCTTTTTCAGAAAACAAAGCAACCTAAACACCTAGGTCTTTATTCAAGTATGCGTAATGAAATATGTAAGATCAAAAGTTGGCCTATAACAAACACAATGGATTTTTGTTGCTTGTACATAGAAATGTCAGTCCTGAATACTACTGTGCTATAAGCTCTATTGAGTCTGTTGATAATAAATAATTGTCCCTTATTTGTTATACGATTTTGGTAATAGTAGTACTTTCCAGCGGGGAATCAAAGAGAATGACCTATGTGAGGAACAGATCACAACATGCACTTACATTTTCTTGTCATTGTAAGGTTGTTTGCATCCATGCTGCTAATGAAAACCCCAATATAATGCCGATCATTTTTTAAAATGAATTATCAGGAAGGTCAGTTAACATTCACAGATCTTGAAAACAAGAACGATTTGGTTCAGAGCCGTCGCGCCAGGAGATACATCAATCATAACATGCCATTCTTGCAATTTCAAAGACACAAAGACAACAGAGAAAAAGAATAAGCTGCTAGGCCTGACATGACTTTTGGAGAAACCATGTGCACCACAGCAGGGATCGGATGAGCTACTGTTAATGGGAGCTGCTGTACCCTGCTGAAAATAGTGCATAGTCTTGGTGTGGTTGTTTTCATTTTGTTGTTGTTAAATACCCTTGAATGCTGGTTTTCTGTTGTTTTTCTTGGAATGATACTATCATTCTGGCATGTCAGACATACCAGAACTATTTTTTCTTATGAGTGCAAATAATACAGTATTATCTGGTATAATATTGACTCTTTAAGAGGATAGTGGTAACTTCAGAAACAATGCCACCAACATTGATTCAGATTATTTTGGACATAGTATGATGTTTTCAGGCAATTTTACTGAAAACCCCCCAAAATCATTTTAGGTTTCTGTAAGCCTGAAGAAAATAAACAATTCATTTGGGCAAGGATGAGGGAACACCATCTGACTAGGCAGAGTATCCACTTTCTTTGATGTTGGTAGTGAGATGTCTTAAGGAGGCTTAGTTATTAGAGGATGCACCTTAGGAAAAAAGGAAACTTCAGTGCTTGTTCTTCCATCTGAAAGATAAATCCTACATAAAAATGCTTTAAAAATGATAACTGTTGAATAATATTTAATTTTTCCTTGGCTATATATTTTTATTTCCATTCTAAGAGCAAACCCACACCAAGGCCCTGAATGTGTTGATTATAGATTTTGGAGTTTCATTGTACTAAGTGCCTGTTAACAATATGTAAAAGGTGGGAAAAAAAGGATTAAGTACAAAGCAACTCATGATAAAGCTTTATAGGAGAATAATTTTTCTGGATGCTAGGAGGAGATACTGAAAATCAGTCATTATTAGAAACAATATGACTGTATGGAAAGGCATAGAGACAGAGAAGATTGCAAAGAGTAGATACAGTCATTCTGCAAAATACTTATCACCTCTAGAGAGAAAACACTATGATGGTAGATGAGTTTTGCAAGGAGTGACTTTTTCTTATTATTTCACATAGGTTTGCTCAATAATGTTAACAATAATTTAAAAATAACTACATTTGTTATCTGTCCAATATATGTATGCTATGGTTCTGCCTGCCCATTTATTTTCTATTGCTTCTGACTGCTCACTAGCACTAAATTTCAATGAGCATTTTCAGTGATAACTCCACATACCAAAAAGTAGCACCTAAATTCAGCTGTCATTACCTCATATTGCAGAACCTCCTTGCCATCAAGTGTATGACCCTCAGTGCAGCTATTCTCTGTGTTGATGTTTAAAGGGATATGGTATAGGTGGATTACAGGATCTACTGCTTTGCAAGTACTGTTCTTTTCTACTCATATGCCTGCAGGATCTGTCTCTGCCTTTGGGATTCTGCATCCTTCAGTGACCTAGAAAGGAGGAATCTTCTTTACTCCCTTCCCTCCTCCATAATTATCCTGGCTGCTTTGCAGCACATCCTGCTATGAAGGCCTAAGACCTATAACCTCCTATGGAAACTAGTGGGAAATTAGAATTCTCCACACTGTTTTCCTCTACTCCTTAGCAGGTATGTGGCTTATCTGGAGCCCAAAGCAGAGTGGAAAATTTGCAATAAGGGCACTTACTTTTTTTCACTCTGGAAAGGCCATAGCAGAAGGGTGAAAGGTGTGTGTGGGGTATTCTTTCAGTTATTTCTTCATCTGTGTCTGTGTTTGTACTTTGGTCTGCTCATTATTTACTTCAGTTTTCATATTCTTAACTCTAGACTTAGTTTTCTCTCTGCTTTTTTCCCCTCTGATAGACCTGCCTCAGACATCTTGATCCTATATTATTTGAGAAGGATAGATTCAAAACATGGAACATATACCCTGTCACAGTGAAATTTGAGTCTGATAAACATGAAGACAAAAAAGTGTGATGTGTAATGGCCAGAACTACAGAGCAGAGAACAAGGGGAACAGAAGACATGGTTATACCCCTATAGAGGCAAAACAAATGTAACCTTTGCACAACCCTGTAGGCCTCCTGTATTCTTCTCTGTTCATTCTTATATCTGTCATTTGGTAGGTGGCTGTCCAGTGAAGCAGTGTAAGACTGAGTATTATCTTGCTTTCATTGCAACTGGGCTTTGCATTGAGAGAAAAAAAAAATAGTCTAAGGAACCAAGAAAACAGTCAGAAGTGAACAGGGTGCTGATTGTGAAAGCATGTAATTTTCTTGGGCAAAGAGATCTGTGTTACGTGATAGCTGAGAATAAGCCATATGGTAAAAAGCTAGCTCTCTGTTTCGGTTTGGCTGAGTATAGGAAAATTGCTTATATCTTCCATAAATCACTCTGTTTCTCCAGTTAATGTACAATCTCATAGCTCTTGCATATTAAGTAACATTTATAAAAAATTCATAAAGAGTCCAAAGCATTCAAAAATCCAATACCAGGCAATGTGATGTTAAAGTCTTGCACAAAAATTGAACCCTACTTCCGTTCATCCGAGAGCTTGCAGGCACTTAACAAGGCAGTTGTAGAGTTCATGCTTAATAGCCTGCTTCCATGCTCATTGGTTGCGGTATAGATTATATGAGTTCAATGAACTGTTCTTTATGTGGGTTATCTCAGACTCTCTTTTATCTGGATTTATTATGTCTGGTAGTGGTGTGCATAAGCCCAAGCTGTAAAAGATGACTGCTGTACTTGTGAGATATATGTCTCTCTTTTCCTAGTTCCTGGAAGTTCTCCAGCATGGCTGAGTTGATCAGAAGAGGGATGTTTAGCTGGGTGCGTCCTGGGATCTGTAGTTCCTTCTGCATCTTTGAAAGCTGGAAAAGGAATAAAAAAATGTAAACTCTTGCAGAAAATAATGCATTCACCAAGTTCATACCAGGCTTTCATTAAAATGGTGCCTGTTTTGTCTTCCACATTTAATGGGCTTGTCTGCATTTTCACTGTAGTCCTTGATTTTGAAGGATTTTCAATTTTTCAGTAGAACTTGGTTCTGGAATGGAAATGGAAAACCGCAGTAGTCTTCTGGTAGATAAACATATTTAGTACTCTATTTTTTAAGAATAAAAATCTATTTCATTTCTGTTTTGTGTTGAATTCAAAATTAAGATTATAGCTGATGAGTTTATATAAGTAAGCTTTGTAATATTTTCTTTAAATGTAGCTAATGGATTGGTGATTTTTGGAGTACTTAAGAACTATAGTATTTGAATTTCTAGGTCTCTTGTGAGAGCATTAGCTAATATTAAGTAGTTTATAAATTCCAAGTCAGCAGCAGAGGATATTTAAAACAAGTAGGAAAAATCTGGATTTGATATTTTCATTTTTAGTTGCTATCTTTTTATGTGTATTTTTGCAATGATATCTGTTTAGGCAAGAGCCTTGCTCTGCTAGATAGTATACAAATACACAGCAGATGATAATGTGTGACTAAAAGAGCTTCAATACAGACAGAGTTAACCCTTACAGGTTCTGAAAACAAAATGAGGTTAATTGATTTGACAAGTGTAAATAGTATTTTGTCTGGCAGAAGAAGATGGTCCTAAGGTAATGGAAACAAAATTTGAGATATTACCACAAGTAGGCAGTCCCCCTGCCTTAAGAAATCTCAGAGGTTCCCACAGGTATGTACTAATTTAATTTGGACAACTACAATCAATAAGCAAAGACTGCTGAAAACAGTGCAGTGTAGGCTTCACAACAGTTTCCAGTCTGAAGTTCAAAAGAAATTGTTGTACTTACTATATTTATTGTACTTAATAGCACACTAGCTGAATGAGGAATCTTCTGCAGCTCTCTAATTTTGCTACACAAGTAGATATTAAATTATCCCAAAACAAAGAATAATGTTTAGTATTTACATTTCACAGCCAGTACACAAGACTAATGGGTAGATTTAAAAGGAGGAATCCATTATGACCTTCTATATTATTTGACCTTCTTCATAGTCCAATCTCTGCAAAATTACATTCTGCTGCAATTTAAACAGTTGTTTCAGTAGCAAATTTATACCTTGCAGTGTGAATTTGCAACATTCAAAATCAATTCAGAGTCTATGAAGTGCAGAGAATTAGGTACATTCCTGGAAAAGCTGAGTATTGCCTCCCACTATTAAAAGTGTGCACCTCTTTTTCTGGACTTATATAGCTGTCAGTTTCTAGTCATTGGATTTTGTTATAACTACCTGTCAGATTAAAGGGCCTTCTGCTATCAGAAACCTCTGCTTGTTAGATACTCATTGCTTGTGATCAAGTTATACTGTAAACCTTCACTGTAAGAAGTGATTATGGATAGGGATAATGAAGTGCCTCAGTGAAGGCAGAACTCGAGTCATCCCTCTGGTTACTTTTTGAATCTTTTTCAAGTTTTCAACATATTTTCTGAACTGTAGGTATACAAACTGGGCCCAATATATGGTATTGTATTGATAATGCAATGTACATACCAGCTACAGAGACAACACTACCTCTCTTCTGTTCTAGATTGTCCCATATGTATACAAAGAATGTCTTGGCTGCCATATTGTGCTGGGAGCTCTTATTATGTGCAGTCTCCCTTATTTCCTTTTTGGAATAACTGCTTTCTAGACTCAATATACATAATAATGCCTAATCTTTCCAAGTGCACCAGACCGAAACATTTTCTGTATGATACCTATTTCTAATTGGTTTGTAATGAAGTGATACAGAAGTGTAATTGATATGACGTTTCCTTAATAATTTTTAGGTCTACTTTCAGAGAGCTACTCCTTGGCTAAAATTTATGTTTTGCTCAATGAGGAAAAGAAGACATATCATGTTATCAATGACAAAATACAGCTGAACTATAACATAAGTATTGATTATGGAATTTAAGCCAATGAACCTGAAAATAATTGTCCTAAAATTCTTTTCTTTCAGTGGCTGTTTCTTTTTTTTCTAAAGGTGAAAAAGAATGGCATGACATATAGTTGTCCAAAAAGTTGTCATGCTTATGGTCTGAGGCAAACACAGTTAAAACAATATTATTGCAGTGAAAGCACATGTATTTATAAGGCAAATCTACATCAATTAGCCACTATACCGAAACTTCTCAGGGAAGAGAGCTACAATTATTTTTATCTAAGTGATCTTTAAAGAACAAATAAAAAGAAAATGAGCGTAATTTGCTGCTATTGAGGATAAAGACTATGGTTGTTAACATATATTATTAGAGGGTAAGTAAAGCTTACTGGAGAAATTTCCTCAAATATGGGTGTAGAAAAGGTGGTAAAACTTATTTTAATCCAGTTACAATGCTTTAGAACTTTCTTCTTTTCCCCCATCTTTTGTTTTTAAAAAAGTTTTCAGTATCTAATTTTAAATTCACTTATTGCAGCTTGCCACTGCAACTTGTAGTTTGCTGGCCTCCAACTGTGCTGAATCTGCACCAGCTTCTTGTTAATCACTGACATGAGTTGCTGCTTCTGGAAGGAACAACTCAGCAGAATGTAGAAAGTGCTCTGTGCCTGCAGCCCGGGGCGTGCTCTGTGGACAGTTTGTCACCATACTCAATAACTCTCTATATAAGATCACTGAAGTCCTATGATGAAACAATAACTTTTATTGGTTTAATCTTAGAAGATCCAAGCTGTTTGCAATGGGCATGAAATTGCATCTCCTGGGGATGGGTGTCCCTACTAGACTGGCAAATATACTCTGTCTTGTAAATAAACAGGTCCTCCATTGGATGAGGTATTATGTTTACAGGAATGTAGTGTTGAAGAAAAATTAGAGACAGCCTTGAGAAGCTGCTGACACCCTGCAAATGAATTTAAATGTGAGTTACAGTTCTCAAGAAAAAGATGAGAAGAGTCTAAGGGAAAGGCAGAGAGCAAAACTCTGGTTAATTTAAGGTTTATGACAGCTGCTAAGCAGAAGTAGGAAGAAGAGAGAATACAAAATGGGTTTAATAAGTGAGAAATGGGGATAAGCTGTGGAAGATGAGAAATTAAAATAATTTAGGTACAGGAAAGGGAAAACAATGCAAGATATGAAAAAGGGTCAGATAAATCTCCTCATGAGCACCACTTTGAAAATATGTATGGTCAATAATCTATGGGCTCTCCTGTTCTTCATGTTGGGTATAATCACACCCACATGCTAAAAGAAACTCCACTTGATGATGCTCTTTCTAGTAAATTTTCTCACCCTTCTTTCATGGCAGTAGTACTTAATGCATGTAAAGATTGTTTGTATCAGAAAGGCACTATTTCAAGGCCATGTCTGTACCGTCTGCCTTTCTGGTTGATTCTACATACTCTACTTTAAAATTAACTGGGACCAGGGTTGTCCACAGTTCAATACTAACATAGAACTCAATCTGCTTATTTTATGGACTGAAATGTGGTTTATTTTTATAATAAAAAATAGAGTACTTATCACCGTGTTATGCAAGTACCTCTTGATAGATGCCTGTATCATCCTGGAGCTTATTTGTGGGAGGGACATGCTATTATCCTTCTTTAGATATGGGAACACCAAAGCAAAAGGATTTCAGGCTCAACTTTCAAAACCAAGCCTTTGATCTTTCCGTCAGAAGACATCCTGTTTCTAACACTCCACAGCAAGTGCTCAGAGACTGACTTAAATGGGAGTTGTTGGCACTAGGACATTCTTAATGTTGTTAGAGTTCCATCATTATTTTTCCTCTGGCTTTCTAGTTTAGATTGTAGTTTTGCATGGAACTGAAAATACTTATCAAAAGGAGACCTCCTATAAATTGGGAATTTAGTGAAAAAATCAAGATTGTAGAGAATATCTTATTAGATCAGCTATTAAGCAATCTTTTTTTTTTTTTTTTTTTGAGGAGCTTTTCTAGAAATACTATGTTTAGGGTAGGCATTTTATTGGTGAAATGTTACCTTTTTCCTTGCTCCAGTCATATATATCGTTCGGCATGATGTGTTTGTGTACTGTTTTCTCTGTAAAAGTGAGTTTATGTACTTGCTGTATCTCACCAGTCTTTTTGTTTTGAGTATACTAGACTGTTATCTATTCAGTATAGTTTCTTGTTTGTCCATAGTCCATTTTGTGTTTTGATCCTTTAAAAAAATTACATCACTCTTTCCCTTACTCATACTCCCAGTCTCTTGTGGAAAGAGAATTGGACAGGTATTTCTCTTCCAGAGATACAACTCACAGATCTCTTTCCCTTCAGAACTAC
This sequence comes from Strix uralensis, assembly GCF_047716275.1. NCBI lineage: Eukaryota > Metazoa > Chordata > Aves > Strigiformes > Strigidae > Strix > Strix uralensis. Next base: position 74,305,820 of record NC_133975.1, read on the forward strand.
TAAGATACAGGTGTTGTCTTTCTCAGCCATACAAGAAACACAATGTTATAAGTTATCACACAGAACCACTCTTAGGAGTAGTGTCTTCGGCTATTTTTTTAGTAGAGTAATAAAAGATAGTCCTTGTACATTTGTGTTTTGTTTTTAAGAACTGCTTTCCCTCCACCTCCCCCCCCAAATGGAGCCAGTTTATGATTTTTCAAAATATGTCAGCTTTTACACACAGAGATTAAAATCCACTAACTTCCCATCACTTTAGCAATCCAGGTTTCCATGTAGTATTTAAGAAGTATCTGTACATAGGAATTTACCTGCTGTTAGGTGGTGTTTCAGAGCACTGGCTTCATATCTTTAACTTCCAGCCTGTTACGAAAAACATTATTAAGGTCCCCTAATAATATGTATAGTGACCTTCTTAGAGTGGTTTGCACTCCACACTAATTTGTAGGAAATTTAAAGAAATGTTTCTGTGCTGTGATTATATGAACTCAATCTTTGTTTGTAGCTTGGCTCTTACTATTTCCTTTCAAAATAACAAATTAATTACTGCTGGTGAAATCTGATGCAATTTCACTTCCTGCTTTTGATGGTATAACCAGAGTTAACTGCTCAACAAATAAATCTTGCACAGCACTCTGTTGCAGTTTAACAAAATTTATGCTATCGGTTGAGGGAATGGCTGGAAATGTTGTACTCAGGGCTCTCCAAAATGTAATTGAGAATGTCAGGAGAAATCATTACAAAATACGTGATTGCTCAGATTTATCTGTTACACTAGACAGCTTTAAAGCATGCAATATGTACAAAAGGTGGAGTGCTGCAGAGCTATTCAGGTACAGTAGCACAGCTATGGAACGTGGCCAAGTGAGTCATACATTTGTTCTAGCTACATATATTTTAAATATAAAGGAATCATTACCAGTGTCAGGTGCTTTATATGACTCACATTAATTTTGAGAAGAGGAGATGATAAAAACCGAGAACTCCTCTGTGCATTGGATTTAAAGACAAGATGCAGAGGACTCAATGAAATAGGCAGGCAAGACACACAGTTCTTTACCCTGAATTTTAAAAGCAGCTGTTTTGTTAGTTATGGATGTAAAACATGAATTCCTGCAACAAACCTTAAGCAATGTATTTCCAATATTCTGATCAATGACTTATTTTAAAAAGTCGTTGATAACTGTGTTTATTCTTCCACTGTTCTGTGCTGTTGTTGTCAATTCTTATGGAATAATCTTGTGATCTGAGTGATGATTATAACTGCTCTCTGCAGTTTACTTATTAAGCAGAAAAACATGTATCTTTTATACTTTTCAGAAATAAATCTGCTGCTTTGGAAGTGTAATAAGGAAAAATGGCTGAATAGTGAAGAAAAACTACACAGAACTAAGCTAAGTATTACACAGTGCAACAGGGCAGAAGTTACTAATGGTATGCAGAAACTCATAAACTTAGATGTATTGAACCTGAAATTGTAAAGCATGCATGTAAATTTGATCATTTATATATGTGAAAATAATATAAAGAGCTTAGAATTCACGTGTCCATACTAGATAAAATTTCCTTTTGGTATAATATCACTCCCATGGTATCAAATGAAAGGATTTACATAACTCATTGCATTACCTTATTTATATGAAAGGTGTCAATTTCCTTTTAGACTTTTGCCCCGTTTTCTGCTTAAGATCAAATATATATTTGCTGATAATTTGGAAGAAGATATAGGGAATGAACCTAGATGTTTAGCTAGGTAAAAATTAGACCTTATGAAGAAAGTAAAAGGAAGTATGAAAAGACTCAAATTCAGATGCAAACAATGTTATGATGGCAAAAGTGAGGAGTGATAAAAAAGGAGGAGAACATGGATAAAGAAATTATTAAAATTCAACATTTTGTTTTCTATATTCTGTATTTAATCTTACTTTACAAATATTTTCCAATGAAACTGCATTATGTTACTGGACAGAATGTAGAAATTGAAGCTAATTTTTAGAAATTAATATACCTTGTGCGGTCGGGACCCACTGGTGTTATCGCTGTGCTGTACATTGTCATAAGTAGGAATAAGGTGAAGTATGTTTATCTTTGTCTTATTTACTTAAGTCTTGCTAATTTGGTAGAGTTCTACAATCTACAGTCCTACAGATATAAATAACACTATGGGTGAAATACTATTACAGTCTGTGTGCAGAGCTTGCTTTTACCATTTTCTCCTGGTGTGAAAACCTAATTCACAAGGAACATCATTACAGTTGAGAGAGGAAAGCTGTATAAAGATTGTAAGTGCAATATATCTTTCTATTTCATGTCTGCATATTGTTCTCTGATCCTGAACACCTCTATAAATAGGGAGTAATTGAATGGACAGTCATTCATTTGTGCTAAGGTGACATAAAGGCTCGAAAATATGCCCTTTTTGGCTTACTGAAGGCCTGCTAATAGGCTTAGCTGCCAACGCTATTGTTGCCTGATTTACTTCTGACTCTTCATGAGGAAAGAGCTAGGAGTAAACAATTTACTTGGTTGTCTTCGGCAACAGAGATGGCCCTTCTGTCGGTAGTATTATTTCTCATAAAGACTGGAATGAGAGAACAGATGCAGGTGAACTCTATCACATATACAATATCAGTTTACACACACTCATGGTTTTCCACTCTTTAGTATTTGTGTTGATGTTAAACATTAGTCCTTCCATTTTGTTGCTTGATCCTGGTCATCTTAAGGATAATCATTTCAATTAGTGTCAGTGCAAAGGGACATTGCAAAACTATTGTTCTGAGGGATGTTCATCGAGGGAGGAATATGACATTTCTGGGAGACAGTCAAGACCCTCATGAAGTGTTAAGATTATTTAGGTGGCTGTGCTGCAGAGAAATGTACATTAACTTGAAATATGGGAAATATCTATAATAAAGAGTTCTAGTTTATTTGATCAGGGAGAAAACCTAGATAAAGAAAACCCCTGGGTGTTTTTAAAATGTTCCTTAATGCTTTTTATACTCCTCAAGATGCAGTGAAGGTCAATGCAGTAGGAAATGTCTCCATTGATTTAGATAAACGGTACCTCTTTGCAATGCATTCCATTTTCCCTTTTATCCACTTGAAGAGCTACCATAAGACTTTACCTTAGGCTGTCAGGCAATGTGCAAATTTTTCATAACCCCTGGTGAGGTTATTAGGTTGGCATATCTCTTGCCCTTTAGGGCAAACACTTCCACTAAGAGGTTTTTTCAGTTGTTGTTGTTATCATGGTGCTTGCATTATAAATATTTATTTCTGCTAGCAATTAATTTCTCTTGTATTTTATTAACCTATAAACCAGAATGATATTCAAGTTAATTTGACTTTAATATAAAAATGAAAATAAAAATATTTCTTCTTTCATATTTTATTTGTATGTTGCCATGGTTGCTCTGTAACCATTTCTGACTAATACTGCAGAGTTTATAATGCACAGCAGAATACTGAGACTGAATAATAAGTCAATGTACATATGTAGTCAGCAGATTTAATGGTATCTAACAGCAAAATGCATTTTAGGAAGTCCCAGTGGTGAGATCGTGGCCTCATGAACTCAACAGGAGTTTTGAAGCTTGCATCACTTTCAATCCAAATACAGAAATTATTGCTATAGAAAGCAATCTTGTTTAATAGCTAGTTAAAATACCTATATATATATATAGGTATATATGTATATCTATACATACATATCTAAACTGTTACAGATCCTCAAGGATAAAAACATGCAATCATTGTACCGTGGCTGATATTTTTTTGCAACAATAGTAGAGGACCCTTTTATCCACTTCAGTGGTAAAGCACTAGTTGTAGAACTGGAGGTTGCTAGAGCTTTCACATATACTTGCAAAGATTTTTGTTTGTAATAGACAATTGCAGGCTTGTCAAGTCTCATGCTGTCAGTTAAATAGTTATGTGTTTGCTACCTTCTTTCTAGCTGCAGAGTTACTGCACTGATTTGTAGCTGCTCCTGTGCTCTCATTTGTGTTTTGTGCAGGCAGACCAGGAGGTAGAGGGAAGCTATAGTACTGCACACCGTTGAGCACTTGGCCTCCCAGGGTGGTTGTATCCTCTAAGGATAATCAGACAGCAGTTTACTGCCATGGTCCCTTCTGTTGCAACTGAATAACCTGAATCTGTATGTCAGTTAGAGATTAGGGATTGCATCGACAGGAATGTTTGAAAGACAGATCAGTGCAGTTTCAAACCCCAGACGTTACTGGATTCACAATACACATTGTCAACGATTAGTTCTTAACCCCTGTCAGTAATTATCATTACACACACAAAACAATCAGTCTTAACAAACTTACCCTAAATTAGTTGCAAGTGTGTAATACCACTGAACTGATGGCCATTTTGAACTGATGGCTCTGGTCCTTGAAAGCTCAAGGTGGCCAGTCCCAAGAACTCACTGATAAAGGAAATCCCAGCTTTCTTCATGCATTGTTGGTGTTTTATGCTCCTCTGACCCCTTCTCAACAGGAAAAGGGGTGATCTCATCTGACTGTGTCTTCTTACTTTTATGGTTACCATTACTTCTGGTTTCCCTTATTCTTTTGTTCCAATGTGATTAGTTTAGAGAAAATGTTGGAAAAGTTCATACTCAGAAGTGTATTGTAAGATCGGTGTTTGTATTTAAAGTTCAATACAGATTTTTCATAGTCGGAAATAAACAGAACTGAGACAATACAATAATACAATAGACAATCATTTGCTGAAAGAAATATTCAGAATGTTTAATCAAATTTTCTTTGCTAAGTTATTCCTAACAGATTGAAACATCTCTAAAGATAATGAAACCTAATGGAAGATATTATCTTTACCTTGTACCAACTCTAATGAAAAATGTGAAATATTAACCTAGAGGAAAAAAAAAAAACCCTGTGAATAGTTTTCTGCTTAGTTAGCAAGCTGAACTGGCTCCATAAATATTGCAATGCATGTCAGAGCTGACTTGAATAAGGCAGTGGGACCATGTTTGCAGGGATAAGACTGAAAAGGGTATGGAGAAATTAATTTAATCCAGGAAGAAGTGACCTGTCAGATGAATTTGGCCATTTTACAGAACTTCCCTCTGAGATACATGTTTTGCAAAACTGTAGATTTTACAGCTTACACAACAGTTCATTAATTAGAACAAACTTAGAATCTACCCTGCCCCAAGTGTTAGTCATGAGTGGATCCAAATAGCCAGAATAGGAACCCAAATTTGTGTCTCTTCAAAAAAACTGAATGATACAACCACCACATTATTGATATGGACTAGATATTGAGGCTTGTTTTGTTTGAAATCTCTTGGTGTCACCTGAATGGAGCAACATTTTTTTTTTTAATTGGCATGGTTTCTGTGGGGTAGGAAACATTTTGTGGGCCGAACTTGAGTAGTAATGTTGAGAGACCAGAAGAGTTGTTTTTATCAAAAAAATTGCAGCTTCAAAGCAGCTTAAAACCTGCAGTCATTATTTGCATTCTTTATATTTGCTCTGATAGCTACTGAGAGCACCCAAGAGAATTTATGGCTTTTTTAGACTCTGGAAGCTGAATTGTTCTCCTTTGCTAGTCTCTGGTGGCTTTTCATGGGCCATGTATGCCATAACCCTTTCTGCTGTTCAGCCAATTTCCCCAGATCACTCCTGACAAAGTTCGCTTAAGTTGTTAGGTTGTACAGTTCCCATAGCAAAGATTTTTTTTTTTAACCTCAAACTCATAAAAAAACATACCATAAATAAACATCTTTAGGTTAATTCTTCAGAGTTAATGGTAATGGTAATAGAGATTTTGGTCTTCTCAAATCACATTGTATCAAATTTTGACCTTAGATTAGCCTACAGATCATCCAGAAAGTAAAACTAGATGAATTTACAACTAGCCCACACTACTAAATTCACGTTTGGGAACATATTGAACTGGTACTACAATCGGTTTGAAACTGTCAAAAAACAGCTATAGTGCAGAAAAATTCAGAGACAAATAACTGGTTGAAAGTCAGCGATAAGATGTAGAAATTCTCAGAGTAATGCCATCGTTTCCAAGAACAAGGATAAATTTGGATCTTGTCACCTTTCTGTTTTGATGTGAACATTCTTGCAGTTCAAACCATGGTGGTGTGGAACTATTCCTTGAGATTGCATTTCCAAGACACAGTTTAGAGCTCAGTAATAGAGCGATTGCAAAAAACTTAGTTTTTTCCTTTCTCCTGAGAGAATAATTATTTAGTTTTGAATTTTTGTGGCTGGATGACATTATTATTAATATCTTAAGACTGAATATCATAATGTTGGTGTTTATTAATTTTGGAATTAATTAGCTGCCTTTTAAGAATTCCAGGACAAGGCAACGTTTCCCTTGGTTGCTGTTCTTTTTCCCAACAAAATCTTACTACAGGTGATCTATATAGACTTGGTTTTGTTTTGTTTTGTTTTGGGTTTTTTTGTGTGTGTGATCACTTCTGTACACATTAGTGAGATGGAAATGCTCAAAGTCCACTAATATTATTGACTGCATGTGTATGCAAATGAATTTATATGTGCTGATGGATGCAGGTTTAGCTGCATTTGTTAAGAACAATGCAGGATTGTAAAGGAGGATTAGCATATAGTGGGATCATAATTTTATGAGGATGAATGGGAATTTAGAAACAGTAACAACTAGAGTGATGGAAAAGTATGATTTCTCATAAGTTTTATTTGTAGATACCATGTAGCTCCAGTTCTACTGCCCAGAAGCATGTTAGATATTCCGTAAACTGCAATCCCTAATTTCAGACACAAATGATATATCGTGGTACTTTCGTATATTACTAGTTAAAGAGATTTGGATATGTTATTCTGAACCTTTCTGACATTATCTATTATCTAGCCATTATCTATTGCTACAATAGTCATAGATAAAATGAAATGTAAAAAATGGATATTTTTTGGCAAGAATTAGAGAGGGTTTATGAGGAACTACATTGCATGAAGTATGAAATGGAGGATATATTAAGTTCCCACAGCAATGTTTTCAGTTACACAGATGTCTTACCACTGACCTTTCTGCTAGTAGATTAGACAAAAGGCAATATTTCTACTGAAGTGTCTGGTGTATTATTTAAAAGACAATACAACAGTTGTGGGTTTTAATATTGCCAGAATGTGAGTCTTAAAGCAGTAGAATTATGACAAACAATCTTTTGTTTAACTGTTGCTGATCAGAACTGTCCTACTGAGATTCTATAAAGACATTGAAAATTAAGCAATGAAAAGCTCAGAGAAGATGGAAAAAAAGTTACTGTATGTATTTTATACCCTTGAATAGAAAAACAAGACTTAAAAACAGATCACAAAATAATTTTATGGCCTTTTATTTAAACAGTGCTTGTACATCACATTCAGTGGGGTATATGATAAAATTAAACTGTATTTGCTTCTGAAGCTTTGTTCCTGCTGCTGCCCCTGTTTTTTTTCTGCAGAGTGTTTCTTAAAGAAAATTGCCAGGTTACCGTATGCTTATTTGCAGTCTTTCAGAGTCTAATGTTTGTTTAACTATTTTCAGGGTTTGCTGAAGGATTACATCTACAGTCGTTGTCTTCACAAAGTATGTTTTCTTCTACCATTTGTTCATATTGGCTTGATTCACAGTTACTCATGAGTTCTGGACCACTGGGTTTTGTTTCCTTGTTTTTTATTTAGCATTTATAAAAGGCTGTATTGATAAACGTGCAAGGTGATGGATAACTTGTCAGCTGAATTTTCAGTATTTTCCCTGCAAAAGGTGAAGGGTAAGGATGGATTTTTAACTTGTTACAGATGGGTTTCCTTCTGGTATTATCATATATCAGTGATATTTTTAATTGTTTTCGTTTTGAGAAAGAGAAGTGACGAATCATTAAAAGAATCTGAGAAATTGCATGAACTTTTCAAACATGAAATTAAAAAGAGAGGTCAAACTGAGGGGCTGCCAGCCCTGAAAGTGTCCCTTTAAATAACATAATGAGATTCCGCTGGACATTTCTGCCCTTTGTGAGTTTCCTTTAAAAACATAGCAGGTTCCAGCCTATTTGTAAACGCATTAACTGCATTTCCTTCTGTCTTCAAAGGTTACAGATTTGGAAGAGAAGATGAAAGCCATTGTAAGAGAGTGTTTGAGACTTTCAGTCCCATCTTTGCCCTTGTTTTTTACACTCCACAGGCAGCGCAGTGGTAGAATGCACAGTGGGATACCTCCTTTAAAGGCCTCATTTTACCTTTAAAAGCTATGCTGCTGACAGTGCATTTTTAAAAAGGTCTTAAACTTGAACTGGCAAAAAGGTCTATATACTAAATACAAAGACTTTGATGGTTTTTTGTTTTCTTTCCCTCTGAAATTTTCAATGGGGTTGAAAAGTCCTGTGAATTGAATGACCTATCCAGCAACAGCTTTTGTCAATATGTTATGCGGATTCGAATGAGTCTTGCTCCCAGCAGATTATTAGACCTGATTATTTAGTTTGGCTGGAGTTGTACATATGTATCTGAAATATGGCTTTAAGAAAACAGAGCACTTTTATTAGAAGCACAATTCTTCCTTCCCCTTCTTTTTCTTCTTCTGGATTTATTCTTAAGAGTGCAGCTATATGTGTTGGAACACTATTATATACAGTAAGCAAGGGTTAAGAAAGCTGTACATGGAAAAAATCTATGGAGTTTGGAATGGTTAATTGTGATTGCAGTTACACAACATTCAACTTCTGATTTGTTTTGTTTTTCTTACTAGATGCCTAGTACCTATATATCTGGACTGAATTTTGGTGGTTCAAATTTGTTTGCTTTATCAAAACTAGCTAGGACCTATGATAGTAGTAGTTCTATTTATTCGCCTTTTCTGTTAAAGTGTTGTCCAATGCACCTCTGACTAATACTAATTTGATAGGTCTAAACTAAATATCCATCTATATCAGATATGCAATATACAATGTTTAATTTTCCATTTTGAATCATTCTTGTCTGCTGCTATTGCTTTTTCTAACTTGCGATGGTACGTTGACTAAAAGATAAAAATAATAAAAACATGCTAATAGAGAGTGCTCTTGCTGAATTCAGCTGTTTTAGATTCTTCACAACTGATCTCTGTGCTGTTCATATCAAAGCAGTGCAGGCTGTTATCTCTGACAAAAGACTGATATACGTGTTTGTTCCCTGGGTATATTTAGCTTACTAATAGGCTACAGAGATATTCTAGGTCCTGAGAAGTTTGAAGTCTGAATTGTGAAGGGCAAGTGTTATCAGCCCCTGCTAAAGTCTTCAGGAATTGAAAGTGCTCTTCTCCTCACTAACTTCATATCCATAACCATTATTGACACGGTTCTTGTCTAAAATTAATTTTATATAACAGCAGAGAGGTTTTTTTTCATTCTGCCTTTTCTTTTTTCCCTTTTGCCTCTGTCCCCCTAGATAGAAGCCAAGTGAGACTGACAGTCTCTTGAGTGTGAGGTCTTGGGAAAAGCAGTTTTTGGAGGGGAACCCAAAGAACAGCCAGGGCATTTCCAGTGCATGTGAGAAGAAATGGCAAGGGCTAGTAAATTTTGTTTGAATGCGTAGAGAGACTGGCACCTCCAAAACTTCATACCAACTAAGATTTAAAATTACCTTAGATGTCTCACACCTCCTCCTCCCCCTCACCTTTTTCCTCGTGCTTTCTCTCTTTCTGTGTGTTACTTTGGGAACTCAGTGGGATGCATGCCCAGCATAGGTTCCAGACATTTGATAACGAGATTCAAGCCGTTGTATTACAATCACAAAACCCCTAGAGTTTGTTTGTTTGTGGTTTGTTTGGTTTTTCTTTTGGTTTTTTTTTTTTTTTTTGTTAGGAACTCTGAAGGTGGTGTGCACTTGTTTAACTACAATCCTACTTAGTATTGCCAACAATATTCAGTTCCTACAAACCTCTTGATTTTCATGGCTACATTTTCATACTGAACAGTGTGGCTAGATTTTTCTCATGAAAATTGTTCATTTAGATATACTGGGCGGTTTTCTTTTTCTTTTTTTTTTTTTTTTTTGTGTAAGACTAGATTTGCATTTCGGGAAAATCCACAGAAGGTTTTAGAACTACTGGGAAACATGCATTTGTGTATGTACATTAGGAGCTAAAGAATAGACAGATTAAACTAACTAAACATAAATAATTTACTTTTTAAACTTCAGGCAGAACAATGAGATTTGCAAATATTCATTATGGTATCTGATTTTATTGACAGTAGTACAAAGATGCTAAGAAAGTATCTGAGTTAGTCATTTTGATATACTCTGGAGGGAATATGTTCAGACTTATTAAAAATTCCCTGTAACTTCCTTTGCATTTGTTCTGGGTGGCGAAAAAGATGATCTTGAAAGAGTAGCTCCATATACAGCCACTGTCACTTAAAAAATATTTGACAAAATCTGCAGAATGATTGAAAATGCCATTCTCTCAATTTTTAGTAAACTTAAAATAGAAAATAATTCTATTTGGAATAGAAAATGTGTGATATCTGCATGAAATTTTTTATTTCATTATGGGAAAAAATAAACATTACAAGTAAATTTTTATTTATTTTTAAAAGGTGAGAATGAATATAAGAGCAGATAAAGAAAATATTAAATATAGACAGCTGCAGGCTTTTTTAAGGCATGCTCTAATAATGTGACGAAAATGTAAATAGAACCAAACACTTGACCGTTTGGCCTGGATAAGTTCTTGCATATAGTTATCATTGATTTATCCTGTCGTTATAGCAATGGCTTATTTGCCAGCTGGCCACAATTTCCATGAAATAATTCGCTATAATTTGTCTACTGAACAGTGTACAGGTTCAAGTCTTAACTTTTAGATTTCACATGTTCTCTAGCTACTCACTCTGTGTCATGTAACACGTTCTTGACCAGCACTTTCATTTGTGCTTCCTTAACTGTTTTTAAATAGGCAAGTATATTTTAACAAAATAGTATTTAGCAAATGATGCAGCATGTATTAATTTTGTACAAGTTCTTATTTACTCAAGTAAATGTATAAAACTATTAGCAATGTCATCATAGGTCCTGCAGTCACATTTGAAGAGGCATAAATAAAACATGTCTGTATTTAGCTGTAACGCTTCATTACTATATAAATCGTTGCAGATAATTTATGTGGTACTTCACCTGGCCTTTGACCAGCATCATGGTAACAGGTGCTGTGAAAGAGATCGATGAGACAGAACAAGCAAATCTTGTATTTAGAAAGTCCTTCTTCTCTGCTCCATCTTCTGCTTAAGAAATCCTCAGGTTGAACTTGAGATGTTTGACACAGACTACTAGTAAAATAATGGTCTCCTGCAAGTTTCCTGTCTGGATCACACCTCAGATTCCAACCCCTGTGTTCAAGACTGTTCAAATCTGGGATGGGCTTAAGGCCATCTGTAATTGGTACTGACATTGCTCCAACATTGTTGACAGCCACGAACATCCCACATAAGTAGGCTTAGATGTCACACGTTCCTTACCAATGGAATTTTCACTTTCAGTTGGATGGAGGGGAGGGGAAACCCAACAAGAAAAATGTGGGGAAGTCCAGGGAATGTGTGAGGGACATTAGACCACACTGGAGACCAAAAATAGGTTACCAGTCTCATTAGTTACCTTCTGAGCTACTGGTTCTTACCTTTTGTACCCAGGTCTCCAAGGTTGAAAGTCTAATAATTAATTGAATTGGCTGTCTATTCTTTTGAAAGCTCCAGAGGTTAAGGCTATTGAGTGATGGTGGCAATCTCTTCTAATGTTTAAACTACTGTTGAATTGGAATTAGATTCTAGGGTTGACAGTTTGAAACCAATTCAGATTTGTACCTTCATAGCCTTCTCTCTTGGCTGTCTACCCAAAGCACTGTAAATCCCTCCGTTGGTAAACAGCTGTAATTACAGATGGGTTAAATCCATAATTTCTGTGCTTTTTGTTCCTCATCTCTGATTCCTCCCCTCCCTTGTGTTTTTTTTTTTTTGTTTTAAAATGGGAGAGACTTTAGTAATTCTTGATTTACTGGGGTTTGTGTGTTAGAGGGAGTTACCTCTCCCTGTCCAGAAGCCCAGATGCAGAAGTGGATGGTCTCAGAACTCAGGATTTTTGGGCTTCTTTGTTGAGGAAGGGGAGAAGGAAGGCTTAACACAGAGGCGTCGCTGTAGGTACCAGTGAACACTCTGAGTTAACCCACCTCTTCCAGAGGAGTGCATATTGAACTCACTGACTGCAGCTGACTCCTTCTAATGCTATATCTTTCTTCTCTGTTTTCAGTTTCCAGCACAGTCTGCTGGTGCTAGTTGTTGGATATCTCAAGGGATGTGAACTGTTCATGTCCCTTTACAAGCTCTATTAGGTCCATCCACAGTATTCTCATCTGCTTGAGGTGAGCTTAAGATGTGAATTTAGATTGCACATATGGCAATGTATTGGACTTAGTATTGACTTCAATTAGACTTGTATTAGCCTGGGGAACTTGGGCAAAGTATTCCTTAATTAAAATGAAACAAGTGTGATCCCTGAGCAGGGAGTCCAGCCTTGTTCTTCTCTCATAAACATGCACTCAGTGTTTGATACTGTCTTCAAATCAGAGAGGGCTAAGGAAAATTAAAGTAGATTCTGATCTCAGTTTTATGGATGGGAAAAATCACAAACTAATTCTAGTATTAGCAGGTTTTGCCTAAAGCTTTCAATAAAGAACTGTCTTTTTTTTGAGGGTGTATTTTCCCTGTTTTCACATATGTTAGTATAAAAGAAAGTCGTGGGGTTTAGCTGTCTCTATCACCAGGCTGTGCATACTGGTTGCAAATTAGTGCCACATACTCGATACTCTCTATAGATTGTATGGCTTAGAGGTATCATTCATAAAGTGCCAGACATGTCATTTTGTAGGCTTAGGTTTCAGTATCAAGGTGAAGATTTGCTTCAACGTGGCATGAGTGATTTGCAGAGATAACTATTTTAGTTAAAAAGGTTAAATGAAATGTCACTTGTTACTGTGAGACTTCAGTCACCAGTTAACATTGAGTGTTCTGGCACTGTAAATAGCACAGGGACCGAGCTTTCTGAATAACAATCCTTTCAGTTCATAAATTAGATCATCTTAATGGTCCACAAAGTGCATAGAAAATACTATTTGCAAAGATGTGAGTAACTGTTTCTAAGCAGCTGTGACATTTGTTCATTTGTAAGAAATCTGGAGGGTTTTATTTTCCTTTTCAGTGTTGAGGTAAAAAAGAAGGCATACATTGAGATAAAATTAATTCAACATTTATGATTATGTTAGATTGGACTTTTCAACCCTATATTTATTTTTAAAATGGAATTCTTAGGCAGGCAAGTAGTGAGAAATAACATCGGATTCAGGAATCTCAGCAGAAAATAAAATATATCAATGTCAGGGAAGAAAAGCTCTTATTTTACTAACAGAATAGTTCACCTTTTTCCTAGGATAGAGAGACTCGGAGACATCTGCAACATTAAATGGAGTGGGAGAAATTCCTTTCTGTTGTTATTTTTATGAGAAATTGTGTATCTGAAAATAACTTGTATAACAAATTATTTTGGCTTAAGTCTTATTTATCTAAAACTAAGTTACTAAAACAAATTTTTTGAAAAATTGTGTGAAAATGTGTTAAAATAAGAATTTTGGTAGCATGACCACTTTAAATCAGTGAGCAAGGGGAAAAAAATACACTGGTGGTGAAGTTCAGTGTCAAATCCTGCTTGTTTTAATCTTGCAGAGTTCCCATTGACTGACACTGGGGGATTCTTCTAAGTAGGGTTTTGCTTAGAGCTCTGTGAATAATGGAGCTTGCATTTGAGAGGAATAATTCTTCTCATACAAAATTTTAAGGAGGGGCATTTCCTGTGGGTGGAAAAAAAAGAGCATGCTGGTTTTATTCTTTCAGACCTAGGCATGTAGAGAAATGGTTCTGTGAGTTAGAAATTTTTAGATCTAGATTCAGGGATCAATTTTAAAGTCTTGTTCTAAAAAGAGTAGAGACTGAATATAATGTCTTACCTGTGATCTCTTCTTCCAAATTTCTTGTAACAGCTGATAGCAAAATAACTTTACATCAAGACCAGAGTAAACAACACAATTCACTCCTTCTGATTTGAAGTCAAGTGAAGCCCTGTTTTACTGTGGATTGCACATAATTTAGTGTTTAAGGAAGGTAACTTCTGAAATGTTTTTGGCCCAATTGCATTTATTTCCAAGCTTTTGTTATTACATGAATGGGTGGTGTTTCTCTGGCACTTGCTTGCCTACTAAACTTACAAAATTATTAAGACACAGGATTTTTTCATAATAAGTAAAATTTTGCAGCAGTCAGGTCACAAATAAAATGGCCTAACTAGAAGAATGTACTTTAAATGGCAGAATGTAAGTGAGAATATAGGAAAATAAAAGAATATGTTCTGTTTTGAAAACCCACTATATTTTTATTGACCTTGAATTACATTAGTTAGTTGTGTCAAATCTAGCATGTATAGAAATTTGTTCATCTGATTGATGTGAAACCCATCATTGGTTCTCTTTTCCCTTTTTATTGCTTTACAGTCACATACTTCACTATACACTAGACTATGATCTCTTTTGGATAACTTCCTTTGAGTTAGTATGCTGGCCATTATTCTGAGGCTTTTGCATGATATACAGTAACTGTAATAACAGTAAAAGCAAAATATTTTCTGTAGTCTGAACTGGATTCATGGGCTACTGTTATGCTTAGATGCTTAGTTGAACCTGAGAACCAGCTGGTTCACATCCCTTCTGGGCAAGGGGCCCTTTTTAAGATATTGTAGTGCAACAATGTATTATCATGGCTGTTATTTAAAAAAAAAAAAAAAAAAGGTGGTTTTCATGTACAATTTACGACTTCCAGAGTGCATTCCAGCACAATTCTAAAAGATGATTTTTTTTGAAAGAGAGAGGATAGCAGACAGAGTAGGTGTTTGAGAGCTGCAGGATGTTTTTCTTTCTTTAATGAAAATTTGAAACTTTAAAAAAAAATATTTTGATCAAAATCCCAGTTTGGAGAATTTTGTCTATCCTGTTCTTTGACAATCAAGTAGTTATTACATGTATGATATTGCAAATTATATTACATGTATGATATTACAAATATCATGATTTCCATGCTAAACACAGGAGGCTGGTAACTAAACAGGCACTATTCTCTGGGCAGGTTTTGTATGAATTGCAGATAAAGAAGTTGTCAATTTCTTTGTCATTATAGATAGAGCATATCTTTTTTGTTGTAAAGATGCTATTTGTTTAAGTCCTTGCTGTTAAGAGCATGAATTTTCTTGTTCATTCAGTGGTGGTAGGTTGTCTTTCAGAAACGTTTGCTTCCCCTGTAACATCCTTTTGGTTCACCCCTGTTAAAATGACAGGAAGAAGACAAGATAACACCAAAGTTCTCAGGTATTTATTTTTACTAATTTCCAGTATAGGAGGTATTTTAAAATACTGTCTATGATTATACAAACAATAGAAATTAATCTGCTCTTCGTTGTAGTAAAACTGCTAAGCTTGAGAATTGAAGTTTTATAAATCCAGGTTGTGTGTGTTTATAAAATTCTGTGGTTTTCTAGAGATTTATCTTCCTCATTCTAGAGATTGATCTTGCTCATATTAAGATGTCTGGTTATGATGATGATAACTGGTAGACACTGGGAAGCAGATGGTATTGGTAGCTTCTGTAGCGGCAAAAGTGTATCATGGGGAAAAAGTATGATTATCTTTTTTTTTTTGTCTAGGATAGATATACATACTATAATTCTGGAAAGGCTGTGGGAGTTTTGGGGCATGAGTTGGATACAAGTCCTGTGTGATTAATCATTGTGACAAAAATTGAAAACAATGGATCCAAATATGATTCTCACTCTGAACATCAATAATGAAAATAGAGAAAGCTTTTCCAAAATTATATTCAATCTGATTTATATCAGGAGTGCCTATAACAAAAGCACTGTCTCTGTAATCTTGCATGATTAAGATTTAAACAAGAACAACTGATGAGGATGGTTTCTTCTCTTCTAATAATCTTGCAAGTATAATAATGCTAAAGAAGTTTCAGATTCAGAATCATTTCAACTGACAATATAAACCAGTTTATAAAGCTATTCTTGCTCCAAACAACCCTTATGAGTCTTCTAAATATCTTCATATATCACAGTACATTATCATGGCTCATTACTTGCCATGAATGGCATAGTGCAGTGACTATATACTTCTCGAATCATACTAATTTTGAGAGACTGGCACTCTCAAGCTACTTCCCCCTGGTGAAAGCTATATTTGCATTAGATTTTATTATCTGCTACATCAATTATTTGCTTTGACATATATTCCACATTCTTTTTACTGTCACATTGTTTGCCTCACTGGACTCCCTTGAAATACTGTGTCAGCAGGATGTTCAGATACATTTGGTAAAATATCATTACAAAAATATCTGCTTGTATACTACTGAGAATAAGCAAAGCTTCACTCAGACATTTGATTTATGAAGCTCTATACATAATCTTAAAAAGATAGCATATGCCCAGTCTTTCAGGCAGTGTTATAAATACAGTTCTGACATGTTAGATGTAGCAAACTTGTCCTGCATAATGTACTTAAAAGTGTATAATCATCTGATCTCAGTGCAAGTTTTAAGGTCTAATGTGTCTATTCCAAAATCTCTAGCCATTAAACATCTGAATGATGTCAGCAGTGACTTGGGGTGAAGATAAGCAACAGGGGGAGAACAGAGAAAATCTTGGCTATTTAATTGCCATTGGCTTGAACAGGATCAACGATAACTCTTCTCAGGCTCGTAGACCAAGATCAGCACATGAACTCAGAAATAGCACTCTCTAAATATCTGTATAGAAATACACACAGAACTCTAACTCAATTGGTGTTAGAGCAGGCAGACTCATAACATGCCAGTGGACTCACAGTAATCTCTCTGAGTTTTCTGCTGAAGATAGTAGAAATTATACAACTTTTTTCTTTTGTCAGTTGATGTATGAAGGACATTTTTGGATGCTATTCCTATTGACTTAATTGTTCTGCTGAATGTTAAAGCACGCTCTCTCTCTCTGTGTGTCTAGGGTGTACCTCCTCTGCATCTTTCTAACATTTTCACCTTGGTGCCTGTAACCTCCCTTAAAAAAAATAAAAATAAAAAATCTCCAATAACTAATTTGTTTCACATAAAGTACATTGGCTGGTACTACTTGAAATTCTTTCTTGCACACCTTCTCTCTTTCTCCATGGATGTTGTCATTATTTCTTTTCCTCTTAAAAGAGAAACTTATAGGAGATATTCTTAGCTACAGAAAACATGCCAGCAATTAGTTCCTTGATTTTGAAGTTTGGAACTATTTTGAGGTTGATAGTGCTGTGAAGACCTTTGTTTTTGGAAAGGAGCAATGTGCTCTTCTTTCTCTCATGCATACTAGAGAATGCTTTCTTTGTGTCTGCTTGGGTGATAATTAAATCTGTTTATGTTATAAAATGGAATAATACTTTCTGTGTGCTAGTGTCAGATCTAATTTAAATATAAAGGGGTTTTTAATTTTGAGAGAGTCAAATTTAAAAAAAAAAGAAAAAGAGAGATAAATTGAAAATTATCAAGTTCTTAGATAGCAGTGAGAGGTTTTGGGGATAGAACAAACAGCAATTTCCCAATACCACAGAGCATTTCTTTTAATGTTCCCTTTTTTCTCATCTATTTGGAACAAGAACTTTTCATTATTTCTCAACCTTAAAACAGTTTATAGTTTCTCAGTAAGCAGTGAGCCAGTCATAAAGTAAATTTCCCTGATCAGATATTGAGGAATAGCTTTCAGTGGTCTTTGGGGGACTTCTGCTCCAGCTCCTTCGGCTTCCAAGCTTTGTCATCGTGCTCAAACTTTCAGCTCTGGGGAAAAGTCTTTTGGGGAGAAATAAGCAATCAAAAGGGTTGCTTAAAAAAACAGTTACAAAAAGTTGACGAGAGAATCTGTTGTCTGCTACTTTTCAAAGTGTTTTCTTTGAAAGTTAAAAACTTATACCAGTTCTATCATACCAAATTCTAAACCCTTCGTTATGCACCATCCATTGTACAGCTTTCTATAAGTTTTGAGGCAGCTGTATGTCTCTAAACTGTTTTGTTGTATAACCAAGGTGAAAGTTAAGAATTCTGGTTTGTTCAGTTGTCTTTTTTTTTTTTTTTGGTCACAGCTGCAACTCTTAAGTAGCAAAGCCTATGGGTATGGATGTGCTTATATGTAGAAAAACAATCAACAGATAGTCAAAAGGGAGAGGGTTCAAAGGCCATACTAATCTGTAGAAAATCAGTATACTGCTGGATTATTTTACAGTTATCATCATTACAATAGTCAGATGCTTATCATACATAAATCATAAACTTTGCTGATATTTAATTATGTTGAGTAGCAGAACATACCATTTGTTATTTTGTGCATTATTCTCAGAATTTTTGACCTGAATGCTTGGGAATCATAGAAATAGCAATATTTTTCCTTGAGTCTTAAAACTGTAGTGTCTACTCTGTATATATTTGCACATCTTTCTAAAGCACTTTTTAACGTGTTAATAAAAGAGTTTAAAAAAATTATTTTCATGTGTGACTTTACAGTATAAATTATGTATGTCGGTCTCAAACATTTTCCAGTAACTAATGCATCATTAACAGACTATCCTTCAAATTGATGTCCCAGAAGAGGTAAATTTTCAGGCAAATTTTTGAATATTCAGTATTTTTCCATGAAATGTCAAAAGAAGCTGACATATTATAAGAAATAAAGGTACCTTCAAGCAAGGTGGTTACCTTATGTTTTTCTCTGAGCAGTCATCAGTTTGATATTTACAGAAAAAAATTGACAGTTTTATTTTTTTAAATTTCTTTTTGCATCCCAATTCCTTGAACACTGAAAAAGACCAAAATCCTCAACGGCATCTAATATCATTATTTAACCTTTGTTTAAAAACAAAAGCATGATATATTGTTCTTATGAAGTCAACATTACCATGATCTTCCTTTCTAATTTTTTTCTTTTCAACTTGTGAAGATACTATCACTTCAATTTTGGTTTTTTTTGTTTGTTTCATCCTAGCCTTAAGATCTCTGTATTTTTACCTTTTCAGAGGCAGAACTGACCAACTGTCTCTGTTGTCTTTCTTCTTTCTTGTATTATCCATGGGCAGGATAAGATAATTTGTTTATTTTGGGGAAAAAATGCAGTTCTGCTGACAGATTTTGACTATGTATTTGCAAGAAAACTTGCCACTTCTCACAACTGGGCAAAAGGGTAGGCAGATTATTTATAAAAATGTTTCAACTTGACTGTGCTCACATATTCATTATAAAGAATATAAATGATATTATTTCTTTATTGAATAAGGGAATTTGAATTTGTACAGATATTTTATTAATTATTCAGGTTTTTTGTCTCAATCTCTCTAGAGTTTGGGCCATTTAGTCAACTGGTGCTTTCCGATATAATTATATTACATGAGTAACGTCCAGAGGGTAGTGAGTACTCAGAAACGGATAAAATGAGCTGCCTGACAAAAAACAAACCAGCAAAACACAGGTTGGAGTAAATTTGCATGACACGATTATACTAAAATGGTAAATCAATTAAAGAATACATTTTAAAATAAGTCTTCATGTAATTTAAAAGTTAACTGAAAAAAGGACTATATTTTTCAGCTGCAATTTGTTTCCTCCCATTCAGTAATCACTATGCTATTTTACAAGTAGAGCCACTGGAAGCATGTTCTGAGTAACACTGATATACATATCGCTTTTAAGATCTGTGTTGTTTTATTAAGAATATGTGACAGAGTTGGTCCAGGAATGAATTCTAGTTGCAGCTTAAACCTAAAGACTTTACTAGTCCTTAGTTTTGGGTTGGTTTGTTTTAAAGATTAAGAGCTCTGTCTTCAGCTTTGCTGAGATCTGTGGAGCTAAGCTGATTTTGCCCAGCTGTTGATATGGCACGAGGATGTGGGCTGTATTCACTAAAAAAATTAGGCCAGATTGTCAATGAGAAAACAACATTGGCATCTTATTCTTTGGAAATCATCTGGGTACTGCAAAGGGAGTTAGTACACCCATATCTGGATACCTGGAGGTCCAGCTGCTTGGTAGGAAAGATCAGACTGTTGGTGGCATAAATCACATCCTCAGCAAAGTCATGGGAATTGTGCTGCTTGTATTGACTAAGCATTTGGCACAATGAGGTTGTTAATAAAAGGTATGACTTCCTAGATATGAACCAAAGTATAGAATAAAATGAACAAAGTAAACAAACAAATATTTGACAATGAACAGTTCAGTGGATAGAAGAATATTGAGAAGGGCTTAAATACCAGACTGAATATTACTGCAGCAGCAGGCATGGCATGCTCTGGTGTGCAAGCCCTTCACATGTGACTTGGAATAAATTTTTGAGGTTGTCAACTGACAAGGGAGGAAAAAATGGAAGCAATTCCATAGCATACAAGTCAAAATATACTCCAGATTAAATAACTTGCAACACTAGAATGCACCAAGTGATTAAAATAATTAAAGGAGAGCAATTGAGATATAAAACCAGAGATGAATGCTCTTAGTGAGAGCAGTGTAGCATTCATTCTCTTAGTGAAAGATGCATAGCAGCCTTTGTCCTCAGAGATAAGAACATAGTGCCAAATCTCCAGTGAGAGCTGCCTAGCAACTAACCCGTCTAGTGAGGGCAATGCAGAAGTTAATCTCTTTAGTAAGCAAGTGTAGCTATTAATTTAATTAGTAAAGGCAGTGTACCATGAACCAGTATGGTAAACCAGCAAAATTTTTAATGAAGATTTTTGAAATTCTAACCTTGAGTGGTCACATCAGGGATTGCCTCCCTACTACAGTGGGACAGTCTAAACCTTATTAAAAGTAAACTTCAGAATACTATGCCCTGAAATGGGATCTCTGCCGAAAGAGCAATCAGCTTTTCTAACACCAACAATGAGGAAGAATTTCTTTATTTTAGGCTGGGAAAGAGGCTTAAAAGACTGGAGGACCCAACAGCCTTTCCATGCATTTCTTACCGCTTTCATCTCTTCTGACTTGAGTTCTTGCTATTAAACAGATGATGATGGCTCTTGAGAATGGTGATAAATGTAACCACTCTGTAATGGGGAGCATCTGTAACAAGTTCTGTGTGGTATGTGTAGAACTCCATGTACTAGTCAGACATACTTCCACTTCAGAGGAAAGTAGAAAATGTTTGCAGGAAATCCATTTATTTGAGTCTTTCTGATCAAAATGAAGATTTTTTCTTCTAAATCCAGGGAGGAATGTAATGACATTTGGAAAATATATACTAAATATTTAGACTTCTATAAATACTATTAAATATTTATAGTTTTCATTCCTGAAAACTATGTTGTGAAAGTTAGGTAATGCAACAATATTTAGTTTACATTACTTGAGCTGCAACTTTGAGATGTGAAGATTTTTGCCAAATAGCCTGAAAGTGTCTTTCCTTTTAAAAAACCATGAGAGACCTGATGGTTGCACCAAACTTGTGTATGGTAAAAGCATATTATTCATAAATAGTTTTGGAAGTTCCCCTGCCACTTCTGGAGAAGGTGAGAGAAGGTGATGTGTCCAATGGTTACTGTGAAATCTCCTCAGATGTCACATTGGTTGGGTGACAAAAATTTTAAATCACAACTTAATGTGTCAAAGAGCTTGGAACATGTGCATGTTGTATTGTATGCAGGTATATAATTTATTTACTCTATGGAAATAGCCTTTAATAACGCTTTAAAAAAAGAGTAAGTTGTTCACTTAATTCTGTTTTTAAGACAGAAACAAATAAAATTTCAATCATAAAAACTCTAAAGTAAGATGCTTTCCTAATGGAAAAATGAAATAATTTCACAGTTCCTCTATGTAACTAAAATCTATCTTTTACCTTTCGCTAACCAGAACAGTAAAAATTATTCACCGAGGATTTCAGAGAACACTTGAGACTATAAATTAGTCTTGTAAGGTACTTGTGATTTGAATTTGACTAGAGTCAGTGATGAATGTTATTAGTGTGATAGGATTAAACGAAAAGAATTAAGCAGTTAGTGTTACCTGTGCATACCAGACGTACATACATATGCACTTATGTGTGGGTAAGTGTGCACACCTATTATTTTTCCTGTAAATAATTTTCTGGCCTTAATAAAGCAGTGCAGATTTTTTTAGTTAGTTAATGGCATTGTCTGTATCAGCAGATAGTGAAAACTGGTGCAACAACAGTAGCTAGTTGTGTGCTTTACTCTATGGCAATAATAGGTAATGGTCATCAAAACAGTGCTGGTTTCCTCTGAGACCAAAATGAAATGTACATACTGAGATTTTTAGTTTAGATGTTGTCCAGCTGCCTATTAGTGACCTTGTTTTTTCTTGCACTCTCCCATACACAAATACTGAATCAGATAGGAATTGAAGCGTCTAAATACTCAGCAGAAGTTGCTCAAAAATCCTCAAAGATCATGGTTAGAGCTGATCTTTTTAGTCCTCTATCTTTTTTTTAAATTTATTTTCTGTACTTAGTGTGAATTATTACAATTAATGTGCTGTCAATTCCTACCAGTGAGTGAGCAGACATGAGCTTTACAGAACAGGTGAATTTTAATGGCATTTTGAATGAAGAGAGGATTGTTTTTCACTGCTACATCTATATTTTAGCTGGTGAAGTTTCAGTAAAAGTTGATAGTAAGAAATACTGTTCTACACTTTAATATTTTATTGCCGACAAATATGTTTTTGAGTTATTCGAATAACTTTATTCATATGTTAAATCATCTAAAGAGGTGCTTTGTGTTGTGGGATGGATTCAACATTTATGACAGGTAAGAATCCTTTTTAATTACTGAGTGCAAAGCAAACCCAGAAATGCTTTGAATGCAGTTCTGGCTTCAGTTAAGGCTATAGTAAGGTGGTCTCATTTTAAGGGCCAACATTTAATTCTTAGCCGTTTAGGAAGAATGTCTGTGATTTTGTTTGCTTGTTTTTCTCCCCTCACTAAGATTTCATAGCTGCAAGTATTCTGTCATGTAGAATAAACTGGTATGGAGTTTGATGCATCAAAGTTTTGACTTCATTATGCACAGTTTAAGTGTGAGAATGATAACTATATAAATGGTCCTTCTGTAGTAATTTATATGTTGAAAAAATCCTTAATATTGACATAAAGCATAAATTAGTACTTACACAAACTTTCTCAGCTAACACTCACCATGCTTTAGTATTAAAGAATGTTAAAATATATATCCCAATCTTGTGACGGAATGTTAGTCCAGCTTCCTTTTGTTAAAGCTATATCTGTAGTTAATATGAGGATTTTAAAATACTGAAAAGTTTTGAAGACTTGTATCACCTAAAGGCAAATGCAAACCTTCCCTTTTTATCCTTTTTTCTCTCTTTTATCCTTTTTTAGTATCTCATGATCAAATGCTGCTCCATGTTTTTGTATATCTGAGCATGCTGGTGCTAGTAAAGCTGCTTCATTGTAATTATCATTGATGCTTTTTTACACCAGATTTTGATATGCTGCTTCTATTGGGCTTTGTTTTAAGAGTACAGCTATATTGTTGCCTGTTAGTTTGCACTGCAGCTTGAATTTATCTTTTCACCATCTTTGTAAACATGACACTACCTTTAAAGTTTATAGATAAATTGAAGATGGGAGCTCCCAGTTCAAACCTAACCCAACTGTAATCATGCCTGATAGCACTGCTGTACTTTAGAGGTTTGTTACTATTTCCATTACAATCCCCTGTTTCTAGCAGTGTAAGTGTTTGCTCTGGGGTGAAACATGTCATAAAAGACACATCAAGGGAGTAGTTTTGATTTTAAGTTTAGAAACACAGAACCCAAACATTTTTCAATCAAAGAAAGGTAAGGAAAGAAAGTTTTCAACTTTCAGCCACTTTTATATACTTCTGAAACTTGTAACTATCTCTTTTATAGTGGTGAACAGCTCAGAGGGTGGGGGAAATGGAAAAAAGAGTGACAGCAAGAGGATATAGAACAATCATTTAATGATTTTTTTTTTTTTAGTAAGACTTCTGGGAAATGGTAAAAATCTGTATTACTGGATAACAAATCTCCACAGGAGACATCTAAACAGTATCTGTGCAATCATACAGGGAGTGGGCATGCAGTTCCCTGGTTACTAAAAGATAGTTACCAGTGTGTGTATAAAAACACAAGTGCATCATTTTATATATTCACATTTTTAGGATGCTTTTGCAAATGTGCCTCTTGCTGATGCTTAGCTTGATTAAGAACTGCAGGAAGCCAGAAGAAATGTGTCTGCCCTAACAGCTGCAAATTCAGGAATCTATTAATCAATCCGGCATGCCTTTGCTCTGCCTTTGTATCACCAGCTTCCGCCATTTTATTACAAGTCTCAGGCCACTTGGTGCCAACTTCTTCAGTCCCCAGATCTTGAAATCATATATTAACAAAAACTCACTGCACACCGACATGAACAGCTTTTTCATGTGAGTAGATCTATTGAAAGAATTACCCAGAGGAGAAGAGGCATGCTCACCCAGATGTGTTTGCAAAACAGATCTTATCACTGTTCTTGTTTTATATCCACTAAATGAGAAAATACTTGCCTTTCATTTTAGAAAAAAAACCAACAGAGATGTAAGCACATATTACATGACATTTAATTGTGAAACTCAAATGAATCCTTGTCCATCATGGTCTGGAACTGGGAGTCATTATTCTTAACACCATAAAGATACGTTTTACTAAAATAAACCAAAAATTACTGGATACGACTTCAAACTAAGCCTAACCCTTAAATGACTGTTGTAAAAATCAGTCTGAAGGTTCTTCCTTGGTAACGACTGAAAGAAGAGACAGATGCTACTATCAGATTCTGACCTTGAGATTTACCTTATCGTAGTTTCAGACCAACTGGGAGAAGTCAGTGTTACAAAATTATATTAAAGCTGCTGTAGAACATTTATATATTGATATAATTTATGCCATCAACTTCACAGTAAAAAGGTTTAACCTCCTGCTTTAAAGAATGATCATCAAATTATCTCTCATATCCTTGAAAGAAGTTATTTTATTATTGCAAAGAATGTCTTCAATTTTTAAGGTATGCTGAGGTGGAAAAGTCAAACTTTATAAGAGTGAGAAATTAAATGTGAAATTGGCCTAACTATATTGTCTGAAGGATAAGATTTAAGAGTTTGAGGATATTTAATGCAGCTGTGATACTCAAGGCCCTATAAAACCTCTGAGGTCATTTCAATATGGAAGACCTTACCTGATGAATTGTGAGATTTTGCCGGCTAGCCTTCCTTCTGAACTTAATGAAACACGTATGTGTGTTTATCTGGTTATTTTAATAAAATAAGGCTGATTGTAAGGAGCAAGTTGATTAATGGAAACATAAAAATCACAATTTTTTCTTGTATTTCTCATTGACATTCGGTTCACAGCTACATGTAACTTTTAGCACTTGTCCTGCAGGACTGCTTATCTCAGGGCTGGCAGAAACCCCCAGGACTGGAGAGTCTTGTGTTTTCGGTCTTCAGCTTGGATCTTTCACAGTTTGAAATGGAGTAGAAAGCTATAAGAAGGCTTGGAGAAAGATTTATTTATTTTAAATCACTTGTATGAAATTTTCTGTTTTCTCACCAACCAAACATACTATTTGATTTCTGAAGAAACAGTTTATTTCTGAATCTGAGCAGCCCTATCCAGCACCATTTAGATCTTTTCTCATGGAGAGGGACTGGCACTTGCCTTTGCCTCTTCTGTCAGTAAACTGGGAGCACAGAGATGGGGAAGCGTAAACAGGCTATATGAATCTGCGTGGCACTGAGGTCTCGCCCTCGGGAGCATTCAGGAGGAGCTCCAGCTGGGGCAGGTGGTTCCCTGTGTGCACATGCTCACAAGGGAAGATGGAACCTGACATTGATGCTGAACAACAGAGACCTTCTTGTCACAGTATTTCCTCTTACTGCAAGTTGATTGTTTTTATAAGGTCTCTTGAAACTTCAGGAAAATGTTGTCGTTGATCAGCGCTTAACTAAATAGGAATTAGGTCTTTTGCTTTTGCTTTTATCTGTACTAAAATTGTCTTTTTACCTTCTGTGAGGGATGTTGCTAGGTCTAAGAGATTGATTTAAGGCTCATATTAAAGAAAGGGATTTGGGACCTGATCAATGAAACACCTGAGCTAAGACTTCAGTGAGGAATGTGAATCATTTTGACAGGTTGTAAATATTAAAATTGATATGAGCTCAGAGACATCATTTTTTTTGTTAACTGGAGCAAAAGAGTCAATGTAGAAACAGATTAGAAATTGAGCAGCAAGTAGAAAATGTTGTCAAGTTTACTTTTCTATGACTTATCAGATGCATCTATCACTGTCATGAAAAAAGGAACTGGAATTATCAGGAGGGAAGGACTACTGTGTAACAAAATGACATAATAGTTATTATAAATGTGGAGAGGGAGGGAAGGGAGTGTCTGAAGAAAGATGAACTCTTCTAGAATAAAATACCCCAGTAAATTTTCTGATTAAAATAGCAATATTTGGGATAAAACATTTAGAATAAAGATCACGCACAGAACTCTGAATCAATGGCAATGGTCATGGTCTTCAAAAGTGGTCAGGATTTCCAGTATTACTTTTCTGCAGCATGAAGGATAAAGGAAAAACTGATAACATCCGCTATTTTGATTAAGTCCTCAAAAAAAAAAAAAATCTGCTGTCTCTGAGCTAGGGGAGATACTTAAACAGCATTTTGCTCATTAAACAAAACAAAACTTCTGAAGTTAGCTTATGAGTGGTGCATTGCCAGATTGGTGGTGTGCATTGTATAGGGCGGGATCTATCCTGAGTCAGATTCCCTTCAGTGTTTTATTAATGACTCCTGTGTTGGCATTGAAAGCACTTTTCTCCTATTTGCTCATGATGCCAAACCTGGTATGCCTACAGTTATTTCTGAGACTAGAACAAGAAAATTTGGCTCAACAGGGTTTGTTGGGTTTTTTCCCTATGTTTTTTCCCCCTTTTGAATTGCATCCTGCTGACAAATGCTATGCTGACAGCATTAACCAGGCAATATTTCCTCAGAATACAGGGGTTAGAGTGAATTACAGTCTGAGCCTCTATCACTGGTATTATGCTACTGAAGGAATAGAAAACATCATATTTGCATGTATAAACAAAACGATCTAGATTAAGCTGCTTTCTTCACTCAGTGCTGAGGAGGTCATCCCATTACGTGTTTCATCCATTTGGGGCATGCAGGCATGCTTCTGAAAACAAATCTAAACTTTCTGCTGGTGAAGATAGTTATGCACTGCTGTAGATTGTCCAATGAGATGAAGGAATCACTGGCTTTGGAAGTTTTTAAACAGCTGTTAGTCAAATATCTGTCATGAACATGCAAGCAAAGTAGTGTCTGCTGTCAGGCAAAGCATGCGCCATGTGACTTCTACAGCTTTTTCCAGAAATGCTCTCTGGGATTTGCATGAAATTAGGTGGTTCTCCACAAAATCCAAAGGCTCTCTGCAGATTTTTTTCCCTGTCGAACTCTCTTCTAAACCTTTCTGGCTGCCTCTGATAATTGTTATGCTTTTATCCTACTGCCACTGGTAGTTTCAGCCTGCGTTCTGTTATTTTGATGGTATTGATATAAAGACTCTGAGCTATTTGTTATGCTGTTCACAGCTTCTGGATAGGATTTACCACTACAGGACTTGTTTGACTCTTATTGTAGGCCATGTGCTGTAGTGTAATCAAGTCATTCTATTGCAGGAAAAAAATCTGATATATTTTTAATTTTTCTGTCAAATATTTGTCTGATCCATCTCTTCATTCTGCTATAAGATATTGATTATATAGCAGATCTGTTTCTGGTTAAAAAAAAATCCAGATTACTGTCTATAAGGTGAGATATTTGTCATGTTTGCTCAGGTTTTCACAAGGGAATACTAGTAGTGTTTTGATTGACCTAACTGGAAAGATATATTTTTTGAGGGGAGATGCTCACTAATCTCTGTTTTAGGACAAAGAATCCCTGATAGTATTTCCTATTTCTTGTGAAGATTAATATTTTCTGGCAGGGGCAGATAAGTGGGGCAATTAGAGTATACACCACTTTCCCCTGCTACTCTCTACATATGGTATTCACCTTCCTGAGTACGAAACTAATAAAGAAATTCTCTATTCCAGCTACAAGGGAAGGGTAGCAGTTATTAAGAGCTGATGATGCTTAGCTATTCAGAGGAAGAACAGCTCTTGAAAGGACAGTGAATTAGGCCTGGCTACAGCTCAACAGTTTTGAGAAGAACAGATTTAGCCAAGAGGAAGGAAAGGATGAGTGCTCTTGATGATTTAATGAGGCAGATGGTTTATTGTTTTGAAACTGAGCTACTACAGACTGCCATGTTTTAACTTTATGTTTAAAACTAATTTACTGTTTTTAAAGACTGGACCGTAGTTCTTGTTAGTCTGTTGCTGTAGCAATATTTATGTTTAAGTCAAATCACTGACAGCCCTTTAAAATATACAATATTATTTAAATGAGATAAGATCAGTACAGTCCATCAAAAATTTAAGTGTTCCATAAAAACTACTCTGCTTTGGCCATCACTTAATTCGGTAGTATTACAGTCCATGGTTAGTGCCATGGATATTGATGGGCTTAGACAAAAAAACTAAAATTGTAGAATTTGTGTTCTAGAATTTAATAGATGATACACTTCACAATGTTTTGACCTTTGCGTGAAATTTTTAGCTGAAGCTAAACTAAAATCAACATCAAAGTAATTCTTCAGAATTATGCACTTTTGGTCTTTCAGATTCCTGAAATTTTTTTGAGGTGTTTTATTTGTTAAATACATGCTTACTTTAGCCCCTGCAATGTTAACACTCAAAGTTTTTTAGAGATTTCTAATAAAATCCTTTTTATGATGGGGCAGTATATTAGTGACTGAGAGTTTCATATGCTAAATAGTGCAGTTTTATTTCAGACCTCATAAAGAGGTTTTAAATAAAAACAGTAAAAATAAAAAGGATGGTCAAAATAGATTTTGATATAAGTTAAAAACCAGGTTGGTCAAGAAGGAAGACACAGACAATTATGAGTTTTTTATTAATGAGTTTTAGGCTGGTTTTGGGCTTGGGTTGCATCAGGGTTTTTCCCATCTCTGTTTGCTGAAGAATTTTTCTCTGGATTCTGTAAACTAGGGGAATAAACTGTGGTTCCATAGACAATAACTCAGTGAAGAAAGCTCAGTAATATCTTCTTTTGTAAAAGCTTAATGACCTGTTTTGTTAATGACCTTGGCTACTTGGATGGACCATGGCAAATTATCCTAAAATCTCATTTTGTAAGCTGCTGGTTTTTGTTTTTTCTTCAAATACAAGGAACTGTCTCTATCATAAATGGTTTATCCTCTCAAAAAGAAATCAGTCCCCTGGAAAGGGGCTGTTTCTTTCTCCTCAGCAAATATATCTCTTGACTTGCAGAGGCTGCACATCTGTGGCAATGATAAATCTGAAAATCTGATATCATGAGAGATAGAGAATTTTAATCTTCTAGGTTCCTTAAAAGAATGTTAGGAACTGCTTGTATTAATGATTTATCTTTGCAATGAGCTTAATATAATATAGAATCTATTGTAGAAAAAAACCTTGTATATACTACTTTGCAAAGAGAAAATAACAGTTCAAGTGGCTGTCTAGGATGTTTTCAAGGGATGTGTCATCAGTGGTATTTTAGAATTGACAGGAATATTTTGGTGAAAATCAGGAAAGTAAGTGTAGCTTTTGGGGTACAATCTGCATGAATTATATATGTGTATATTATATAGATTATATACAACATGTTGCTGTAGACATAATAGTATCTGATAATGAAAGTGTTTGCATTTGGCCCGTTATTCCCATCCTGGAGATGCTCATGACAAAACAGTTTTTGTACACAAAGATGACTCTAGATGCTCCATGTACTGGCTGTTTTTACAGTTTTGATTTTTACCAATAGATATGATTCTGTGATTTTCATGGATACTTTTACTAAGTAATTTAGAGTCTGCATTTGAACAACTGATCACATCTGTAAAATACAAGAAGGATAAGGCTTGACTTTTCTTGTCTAAGAATGATAGATCTCCTTTTCTTTTCTTGGGTGATGTTTCTTGAAGGTCAGTTCCATTGTACTGAGCAGGGAAAATTATCACAGCTGAACTTTCAGTTTTGAATTTAAGTAAAATAAAATATCAATATCTGGTACAAGGATCAGCAATGCTGAGTGGTTTCGTACTTTGGCTTTTTAATGCTATTCTGATAACCATTCACAAGGTACAACTTAGTAACCATCATGTCACTTTTGAAGTGCTATACCTCTAACTGTCCCAAGTTACATAGTAGTAGTCATGATAAAATCAAATCTTCCTTAAGCCAGAATTGATATGCTCATATAAAAAAATGAGCTCTCTTATTACAGATCTAAAGCATAAATTCTGCTTAAAAATAATTAATAATAACAAAAAACCACCTTTAACTTGTTCAGTTCAGAAAAAAATATTTCTTTGGATATTATTCAGATGTGATTTGAATTCTATAACTGACACACACAGACAATTGTGACAAGATAGAGAATTACATTTTAGTAAGTGGCCAGACAAGGTTGTATTAAAGCCTACACAGCTCAGCAAAGACCATCTATAGCTGGTAATACTGTGCACATAGACTTTTAAATATATCTCAGTTAATCCATTATTTGATTATGGGGTCCAGCTTTGTTGATGCAAAATATTTTACTGTGGCTCACAGAAGATTTACCTGCTGGTAATACAGAACATCATGGGCCTTCAGGATTTTGTTAAATTAACCAAAGTAAATTATACTCTTTATTCAATATGTTTCTTATTTGCTCATGTGTCCTGAAGGCAAAATGAAATCTTTACAATTAGAAAGGTAATTCTGTTACAGTGTTTTCTTAATTTAAACTGTGGATTTCTTGATGAAAAGGGAGTCATCAAACATGTGTGTAAAAAGGCAAAAAAATAAATTAGCATTTCAGGGATGTGTGTGAAAACATTTGCTAGGATAATGTGTCTCTATCAAGGAAACATAGCTGTTATTATAGTCATAGCTTTTAGTCTACTTGTATAGGCCCCATTTGCACATAAATTATTTAATTATAATGTGCCTATAATATGATATTTCAATCAAGTGTCATTTAAAAATTACTAACTTGATGTGTCATCCTGACAAATTAGATGACAAAAGAAACTAGATTTCTTTTTTAAATTAGCATCTTGCCATCAGAGAGATTGTCAATTTTTAAAAGTATAATCTAAAACTTTAAAAAAGAAGCCTCACATGATGTTAATAACACTTAAAAATATTTCCTAATGAAAGTAAAGAAGAAATGACTTGTGTATGAACAACACATAAAGACTTCAATGGTTGGTTTCTGCCAACAGTATTTTGAGGAAATGAATGTTAGAGAATTATCTGTGGTTAGTTTGTGCTGCTCTTTGACCATAGTTGTCTGTTGTGACTTGCTTTCTTGGATGACAGAATCACTTAGGTCTTCCTTTTATGGTCTACTGTTCTTGGAATCTCTATATCACCTTCACGTTAGTCATGCTCTGGTTTCTTCTTGATCTTGTTTCTTGCCACAACCATATTCTTTTCCAGTAATGTGTACTGAGTTCTATGGTTCAGTTTTAATTATTGAGACTGATCAGTTGAAAGAGGAAGAGGGCAATAGAAAAAATGAAGTCTGTTCTGGAAGGCAAAGAGGCCAGATGTATACATAACATTGTCAGGACAGAGGAAAGGATGGAGGAAAGCTGGAACTGTAGGCCTGGCACTCGCAATTTTAACAGAATAATTTTGGGACCCATAGAATGAAGAGTTAGGCTTGGACTAATAGTGATGTGAGGATTGGTTCTTTTCCTTTCCCACATAAATGAAAATTTATACTGGATGGAAATCAGAAGAAACTAGAAACTTTATCCTCAATTAAGCCTAACTGGGACTGTTGTGTACTAAACATGAAGTTCTTCCAGTTTCTACTTTCCAATACTTTGGTAATATTGGTAAGGTCAATAGCAACTCTCTGTGCATTGTATCAGCTTTGTTTTTCCTTTGCTTTCCTTCTTCGTAGTTCGGAATTCAGTCACAAACTATTATTTAAATATAATACCTTATTGAAAAGTTTGAAAAATCATTAGATGAAGATAAGAAAAGACAATAAGCACAGGAAATTATGGGATGAATAAACAGTGTGGGTAAGGGAAGATCAGTTTCTGGTGAAGGAATTCAAGAAATGGGTTATATATGCGTGAAGTCACAAAATTATTTTGGTCTGGGGTACTGAGAGGGCAGATGAATACGACAGATACAGTAACAACTGGTATTAGACATATGAAAAGGTGATCCGTTGAGGGAGCGCATGGTGACACAAAATCGGCAAATGGAAAATGCTTTGGGAAACACAAAGAGCTAATTGACTTAGATATTAAGAAAATGTTAGAGGTGAACCGAATTAGGAAAGTGAACCGAAAAAGGAAAGTTTTGGATGTCTTTACTGAGGTCAAATCTCAGTCAATTAGAAGAAACAGTAGCCAGAGATGGTGGGGCTTATCAGATGAATTGGTGGGGGTCTGAATACCAAGCAATGGAGGGCCAGAAGATTGGTTATGGGACTGTGGGAGGTTAAAGGATGATTGTGTAGAGAGAAGTGACAGAGATTAGAAGGAAGTATTTTTCTACCCAATATATAATTAGCTTATGGAAGAAATTATTGCCATGAGATATCAAGAAGGTAAAGAGCTTAGTGGGATTAAATGCCTATGTAGGTAATGATAGGTGCAGTTACGTTAGATGGGATAAAATTAATTAGGCCTAAAACCCCTCATACTTCAAGGAATAAACCAAGCAGTAATGACGGAGGCTAGAAAGGGATACTTTAGAGATGATTTTGGTGGACTAAATTCTAAAGTCTAGCCTTAACAGTTCCTTGATTAATGTAAATCCTAAACACTAGGCAGAACAGATAGATGCTCTAATGATCACATTTAATGTCAGAATTACTGGGGTCATCAGAAGTGGTAATGATGATGATCTGAAGTTGATAACATTGCATTGTTAATCAATTTTTCACTTTTCTGGCTAATCTAACAACTCTTCAATTCATCTAAAAGCAATATATGTTATTTACAGACTTAATTTCAAGAGAAACAAACCAAAAAAGCTCCCAAGAATAAGAAGAAAAAACAAGAAAAAACAAAGGTTATTTTGGATTTGCATTGCTTTATAATTCTGATTTCTAAAGATGAATAGATGAAAGAAACATACACTTTTGAAGTATTTAAGCATATTATGGCTATGCTAACAACACTGGAAATACAGTGTCATTTAGTCACTTTCACTTAAACAGTTGGGACGATTTGATGAATCCTAGGTAGTCCAGTTTACTCATAATTTATTCTCCATTTACTTATGCCACTAAACAATGTTTTTGCTTCTTTCATCTGATAGTACTTCAAAGCTTTTTACTAAAATTTTGCTTTGTTCTTTCAGGCTGTGCACATATAACTCATTTACCTCCTGTGAGTAACACTCGTGTTCTTGACTGCTATTTATTGTGGTCCCTAGTGTGTCCTTAAAAAGGCAACACACTACTATCTTAGTGAACAGTGCATTGGATACCAGACTGTGTAGTTGCCAGAAACATTTAGTAATCCATTGGCTGTGATAATAATAATCAAATATTGTAATTTTCCCTTATAAAAAAACTTTGTTTTTCAAACGAATAAGCATAAGCATTTTTCAGTAAATTAAATACTATAAAATAATCTAGCCTTAGAGCTTAGAAACAGTAACTTTTTTTTCCTCTCTATTTGTTCTTTTTCATTCTTTAAGAAATGTCTGTCTTCATTAGTGAGGATTCATACCAGAACAACAAGACTAGATTGTTTATTGGAAATTGTTGTCATGAAGCCAATTTCCCCAAAGATTCAAGCTCCCAGATAGGATATTTGTGGAATATAACCAATATTTTGCAAAAAAAAAGGGATGGAAACTCCTATAACAGTACTTGGAATATCCTTACATAAAAAGCTATTTTTCAGAGTCTGGTTACAGAGATTTTCTGTCTTTGTAATCAGCATCTTACCAATGAGTAACAATACTAATAACATACATGATATGTAATACATAGAATTTTAAAAATTTTGTCTAGGTGAAGTAGGGCAGTTGTGACAATCTGACAAGCTAGGGAAGTAACATCCCACTGATGTAATGGAGACAACAGATATATGCATGCCAGATATATGCAGTGGTTTACATATGTGTGTGTATATATATATTACAGATACGCATGTCCATTACAGACTATTTTTCTTTGGAGTATGTACAAAAAGCACTTGCTTAAACCTGAACAAGAGAAATTTGTGGTTTGTATCACAATATTTTAAGTATGGTGGTTCCCAATGTTTTCTTCTATAAACCTGCCATTCTTGATGTGGTACATAGTACCTAGAAGTACTGCCTTCAGAAAGCACTATTTTTGATGGTCACATATCACTGTCAGAAAATCATCATTGCTGACTGCCACTTTAGGAAGAGGCTGTAAAATTTCTCTTTAGAGAAAAATGTAATCCAGAAGTGCATGCCCTGAGCTGTTTAAGATGCAGCACAAACAGCTGTGCTCCTACTGTAGATTCTTGTGTTTCTGAATTCTTGACCTCAGCAGGTTTCTTGCCAAGACCATTAATATGCCTGGGTTTTTTGGTAGTTTCCATATTTCCTTTACATTCATTGTTGACTTTTGTTACAAATATTGCAGCTGTACCTAGTTGCTACTGAAAGCAACAAGAATATTGTTTTGGGTATATGTTTAGTTGAGTCGGAGGGGAAGGAAATTTGATATTTGAACCTTTGACTTACTCAAAAGCTCTCTTATTCATCTGTCCCAAACTTCCTATTTTTGCTGCTATAAAGACCACTCCCCCTCTTTTTTTTTTTTTTTTTTTTTTTCAAAACCGTTACTGTAAAAAGCCCTATTTTGTCTAACAGTTTCCTTGAAGTAATTGACAGGGATTTTCAACTTGAACATATTGAAGTCTGGTAAAGGATAGATGTCTAACTTCCCATTCCTACTAAGAGTAAAAGTTTCACAGATTTTATTTAGCTAAAATGGTTTTGTTCCCACAAAGAGTTCAGAATCTAGAAGGAGCAAGGTTTTTCCTTGTGCTTAAGAAGACTTCATTGTTCTATATCAAGAGCAAAAAGAATTAGTTACACCAACAGGTTTTCAGAAAAGACTTGTCAATGTGGTAGAGAGAAGAGGATGGGGTTTTACAAAAGCTCTTACTGGATTTAGTAGAAATCCTGTTGGAACTTGACAGGAATTTTATACCTAAAATTCTTAACTGCTTTTAAAACTCAAGAACTTCTTTCAATAGAGCTATTTTCTAAATAGTTCCTGATGTGAGCAGCACATGGTATTTCATGCTCCTATAGGTTGAAATTCACATTTCTATAACCTAAAAGAAATTATAACCATCATGTACACAGTTACTGTACCTTTGTACACACAACAGATTTTGTTTTCTACTTAATTTGGGAAACTTTTTTTTCCTAGTGATAGATTAACAGGATTCAAACTTTGGAATTCATTTATCATATCAACCTTTAAATGGAAAACTGGCTACAATTTCAAGAGGTTCTGGAGTAGGATTTTATGAATTTCAGTGACAGAGTAATGAAATGATGACAGGAGATTCAGAGGTTGTGTCTTATTTCCTAGTTTACAGAAGATTATTTCATCAAAGTTATTTTGATTTACAAATACAGATTTGTATAATCTGTATTTCAAAGCTAATATAAATACACATTTTAGCATTAAGGCATACAACTAGAACTAGCTTGATTTTCTGACTTGTTTCGTAATTTGGAGTAACACTCATGTCCTTGTATTTACCTGTAAAA
This sequence comes from Strix uralensis, assembly GCF_047716275.1. Lineage (NCBI taxonomy): Eukaryota > Metazoa > Chordata > Aves > Strigiformes > Strigidae > Strix > Strix uralensis. The sequence continues at coordinate 74,341,873 of NC_133975.1, forward strand.
TGTCATTTGTAAAAAAAGAAGCTTTGATTATTTCTGTATGAAAGGATTCACTGCTAGCTATACTGAGAAGTGTATATTTATATATAGCTGTATATATTCTATTTATATATAGCTGTATATATTCTATACCCTTTTAATTTCCACTTTAAAACTGTAGTTTTGAAAGAACATCAACATCTTAGTTACCTTTGTGAATAATGTTTAAGCATTAATTTAGCCTAAGAATGTGTCCTCTTTCATATTTATTTATTTATTAAGATTTTTTCATAAACATCCTAAGAACTTTCTATGGGTTTTCTGTTGGACTGAGGTTTTTATTGTTTTTAGGAATTTTTCCCCTTTTTTGAAGTAGAAAAATGGTAACTATTGTAGAATATATAAATTAAACCAAAAAAAATAACACCATCAGGTCATCTCTTTCATATTGATACAGGTTTGTGTGCACAAATACTTCTATTAAGTGGGTTAGTCTCTTCAGTTGTGTACATCCCGTGCATGTAATGGATTATATGAGATTACATAAAATCTAATTTTATCAGAAGATTTTTTTAGGTATCCTGATTTCTTTCACTGAAGTGCTATGTAGGCAGAAACACCAGCCTACTCCCTTCAGGGTCTGCTTCTAAGAAGAGCTACCTAAACATAGGATGGGGAGTAATGCTTATGAACATATCAAAATAATCACGACAGCACAGAGACCACCAAAGTAGAACAACCAGAAAGGTGGGTCTGTGTTTTAGTTAATTAGAAATCAGTTTTGATTTTTTTTTTTTTTTGTATTTAAATACCTTGGCTGCATTTCCCATGTCTCAGAGGAAGTCGTGCTGTTAATGAGACTTCCTGTTTGATCACTAACTTCAAAAATTATTTAAGTCTTTCATGTAAATTATTTTCTCTTCATAATTATATGAAGTTATTGGGATAGGTTTTAGATTGCATTGCAAGATATTTTTCCTGATGCTGAATTCAGTTTTTAGTATTTCATTTGATTATTCCACTTGAAGTTCTTTTTCACTTGACTATACCTGCTGCATCACTTGAAAGTTTAAATAAACAATTTCCATAAGCAGAGATCAGAAATAATCATACTCCTTTAGTAATACTCTTCTTAGTAATAACACCTTACAAAAATTTCCATTTTCAGTTTATAATACAAATTCACACACACTGCCATGGAGTGAACCATTTACAGGCAACAGCAGCAAGCATAGTTTGATAGAATTCTGGGCCACTTCCTCCTCTGTGCCACTCACATTAACCACACCATTAACACCTGCTGAACCTTCTCTCCATCAGTCATCAATCATGAGCAATCAGCCAGGTACTTGATAATTAACAGAGGGGGGAAAACACTTCACAAGGCTAAAAATATGTCTTTATGGTGGCTTCATGCATAAACTCAAATAACAACAGAGGAAAGGTTTAATAACAACCTCAGTGCCTGTACACCTCTGAAACAAACCCATCAATGTGGAAACCAATAGTATGTTTAATACACAGGCCTTCCACATGATTGTTATGTCCTTTACTTGAATTGCAACCCAGGGATTGTGGCATGGAAGAAGAACTAAAGCTGATCAAAAACTTGAAGTGTAGCAAGTGAAAAAGATCATAGAATGGTTTGGGTTGGAAGGAACCTTGAAGATCATCAAGTTCCAACCCCCCTGCCAGGGCAGGGACACCTTCCACTAGATCAGGTTGCTCAAAGTCCCGTCCAACCTGGCCTTGAACTCTTCCAGGGAGGGGGCAGCCACAACTTCTCTGGGTAACTTGTTCCAGTGTTCCACCCTCACAGTAAAGAATTTCTTCCTTAGATCTAATCTACTGGGTGGTCCATCCATCAAATCCATGTCTTTCCAATTTAGAGACAAGGATGTCATGTGGGACAGTGTCAAAAGCGTTGCACATGTCCAGGTAGATGATGTCAGTTCTTCCCTTATCCACCAATGCTGTAACCCTGTTGTAGAAGGCCACCAAATTGGTCAGGCACAACTTGTTCTTAGTGAAGCCATGTTGGCTGTCACCAATCACCTCCTTATTTTCCATGTGCCCTAGCATAGTTTCTAGGAGGATCCGCTCCATGATCTTGCCAGGCACAGAGGTGAGACTGACTGGCTATAGTTCCCTGGGTCTTCTTTTTTTCCTTTTTAAAAATGGGGATTATTTTTCCCCTTTTACAGTCAGCAGGCACTTCACCAGACTGCCATGACTTCTCAAATATGATAGAAGTGGCTTAAGGACTTCATCCACCAGTTCCCGTGGGACCTGCAGATACATCTCATCAGGTCCCATGGACTTGTGCAGCTTCAGGTTCCTTAGATGCTCTCGAACCTGACTTTCTCCTACAGCGGGTGGTTCTTCATTCTCCCAGTCCCTGCCTTTGCCTTCGCCTTCTGTGTCTTGAGCGATGTGGCTGGAGCCCTTGCTGGTGAAGACAGAGGCAAAAAAGTCATCAAGTACCTCAGCCTCCTGTTTTCTTCTGCAGAGGGCCCACATTTTTCTTAGTCTTCCTTTTATCACCAATGCACCTATAGAAGTTTCTCTTGTTGCCCTTGACATCCCTGGGCAGATTTAATTCTATCAGGGCTTTGGCCTTCCTAACCTGATCCCTGGCTACTCAGACAGTTTCTCTATATTCCTCCCAGGCTACCTGTCCTTGCTTCCACCCTCTGTAGGCTTCCTTTTTGTGTTTGAGCTTGTCCAGGAGCTAGTTGTTCATCCATGCATGCCTCCTGGCATTCTTACCTGACTTCCTCTTTGTTGGGATGCATTGCTCCTGAGCTTGGAGGAGGTGATCCCTGAATATTAACCAGCTTGCTTGGGCCCCTCTTCCCTCTGAAACTTTATCCCATGCTACTCTGCCAAGCAGATCCCTGAAGAGGCCAAAGTCTGCTCTCCTGAAGTCCAGGGTAGCAAGTTTGCTGTATGCCCTCCTCGCTGCCCTAAGGATCTTGAACTTGACTATTTCATGGTTGCTGCAGCCAAGGCTGCCCTTGAGCTTCACACTCCCCACCAGCCCCTTCATTGTTGGTGAGAACAAGGTCCAGCATAACACCTCTCCTCTTTGGCTCCTCTATCACTTGGAGAAGGAAGTTATCATCAATACGTTCCAGGAACCTCCTGGATTGTTTATGCCCTGCTGTGCTGTCCCTCCAACAGATATTGGGGTGGTTGAAGGTCCCTCACGATGACCAGGGCTTGGGAACATGAGGCTGCTCCTATCTGTCTATAGAGGGCCTCATCCACTGAATCTTCCTAGTTAAGTGGCCTGTTGCAGACCCTCAGTATAACATCTTCTATCCCTGCCCTTCCTTTAATCCTGACCTATAAGCTGTTAGTTGACTCCTCACCCATCCCCAGGCAGAGCTCCATGCACTTCAGCTGGTCACTGACATAGAGAGCAATGCCCCCTCCTCATCTACCCTGCCTGTCCTTCCTAAGGAGTCTGTATCATTCCATACCAACAGTCCAGTCATAGAAGCCATCCCAACACTGGCTGGAATTCCTCTGTGCTGCTCTTGGGGTGCTCTCCTGCTGACCTGTGGCCCCTCTCCAGGCTCTGGGCATCTATTGCTGACCACTGGCAACAAGTTGGTAGGAGTGGGATGGACTGAGATTCCCTGGCACCTTTAGTTTAAAGCCCTCTTCACCAGCTTAGCAATCCTATGACCGAAGATGCTCTTCCCCTTCTGTGGCAGATGGACCCCATCAGCCCCCAGTAGACCAGATTTCTCAAAGCGAGTTCCATGGTCTAAATAGCTGAACCTCTGACTGTGGCACCAGTCCTGTAACCAAGTGTTGATTTGCCAGATTTGACTGGTCCTTTCAAACCCCTTCCCTTTGACCAGGACTGATGAAAAAACTACCTGTGCTCCACCATCCCCTGCCATTGCTCCCAGGACTCTGTAGTTCTTGATAATCCTCAGACTGCTCTTGCCTGTATCATTGGTGCCCATGTGAAAAAACAGCAGGGGATAATAGTCTGTGGACTCTATGAGGCTTGGCAGTCTCTCAGTGACATCCTTGATAATGAGCCTCTGGTAAGTAACACACCTCTCTAAAGAGTGTGTCTGGTTGGCAGATGGGTACCTCCGTACCTCTCAGAAGAGAGTTGTCTACCACTATCACCTGTTGCTAGACGCTTTTTTGAAGCCTGCTGTTGTGATGCACTTCTGTGGTCCTTGTACTGTCAGTACTCTTAAATGAAGCATACATCACTGAAAAGACCTAGGTTTGCACTGTTTTTTACTATCTTACTTGGTTCAGTGTGTGTGCTGAAAATGCAAGACATGTATTTGTAAGGATCGCTATTCTGAAAGGCCTCAGAGATTAAGCTGAGGGTTGCCAAAAAGATCTCTCCCAACTTGTTGGTTTACTGAACCCACTTTGAGAAAGCTAGCAGCTGAGTTAAATGAATCATGTTTTGAGTCGACAGAATATTTTCATGGGTAGAATGGTTTTAAGTTTAGCTAGTTTGATAATTTACAGAACTGGAGGAAAAGAAATAAGGTGAAAAGCTACAGGAAGTCTACTATAAGGATACTTCCTTTCTGCACTCAAAGTAAATATCCTGGTTATTTCAAGATCAGTTCTGTATTTGATGTTCTGAGGTATTGTTGAGGGTAAATATTTGAAAATTTACTCTGTGTCCATCACTGGTGTGTTAGGTGTGAATAGGACTGCAGAATCTTGACTCTTTCTTAAAAGTGTCACAGTGTTCAGAGACATTTTCTTGAATGAGAGTGTTAGTGCTTCTCACTCTTTTTATTAACTCTGGTGTTTTATCAATTCATACTGTGTCAAGGGCATTGTATTAAATGCGAAATAAGCTTCTTAGATGCTAAGAGACCTCTTTCTTGGCACCTTACTCCTCATCCTTTCCCATTCAGAAATTTCTGTGATGACTTTCCTTTCATCTTACCTTGTTAATGAGACTTCAGTGTAGGGCACACATAATCCTTCTTTTCCAGCAAATTTTTGGTTTTCCTTTCTTCTGCTTTTCTTGGCAATGTAAAGGAGTTTTAATAAGGAGAATAATCTTTAAAAACTTCTCCAGCAGGTTAAAAATTGGTATTCAGGCATTCATTTGGCTATTCTTTCACTGAATAGGCCCAGGGACACTGAATTACATGCTTCCCAGATTGCAGAGAGTGCCATGAAAAAGCAGGGAATAATTTAGAGTAGCCAGGAAGGTTGCATGACAGAATAACAGAGTCCCAGAATGTAGAAGGGAGGATGTCTGTAAACATTTTTAGCCAGTATCATGGACTTCTATTTCAGCATTTGAAAGACAGACATGGAGTCAATGTGGTGAGGTCTATAGTCAGGATTCCTAAGTGTATAAAATTCAGTGACTGGGTCAAGTTTGACACTGATGTACCTCAGTTTTAAGTCTCAGTTTATAACAGAGCTGCATTGGACCCCCTGCACTTTTATAATGTATGTAAGTATAAAACTGTTTATATTTATAAGTATATATGAAAAATATTAGTTTTAAATATCAGAATTATATCATAAAAATATCCCTCATGACATTAACCAGTTGAAACTTGTTTTTAAATTCTAATCTTTTATTTTCAGTTGCAAAGCAGATGCAGCACACAAACCTTCTTCACTCTTGCTCTCCCACTCTACTTTCTCCTCCTGCCTCTCTCCTCCTCCTTTAGCATGCATATTGCAGATGAAAACAGCAGAGCAGAAGCTTGGAAAATATACTGATCCATTACCCATGCATATTTCATGAATTTGCCTAATTTCCTGCAGTTATGACTTAATTAGGTAATTATTCCACCCTCTGTCATTGAATGTGATTTCTTAGTTCTTCCTCTTGTGACCAGTGAATATCCTTTCCATTACTATGTAAATACAAAAAATCAATGAAGTTTTCAATGAAAATGGGCCACATGAGAGCTTTTCAATGTTGGCCATGCTGGGAGTGAAAATAAGTTATTGTCTTTGGATGGGTGTCGTATTCTAGGGACATCCACTGTCCCCCTTGCTATTTGGTTTCAGAAGGGAAAGACCTTCCTTTTCACACATTAGTCTTCTGGTATTCTTTGTTGCTTCCCAGCCTAAATCATGCCAATCTTCTTTTTAGAAGATATTATCCTTCTTTCATTTTATTAATTTATTTTCAATTTTCAAATATATTCTGAATTCTGAAGCCTGGTATGCCCAATATCTGCTACTGATGAACTTCTCTCTTCCCTGCTCATGCAAATTTTGACAAGACTCAGAGATACTAAATCCAGAAGTTTCATGAAAGACATAACTGGTTGGAAAAGAAAATTCTTGTTGATGATCCCCATTCTTCAGCCCCCCACCATCTTGCTGAAATAAAAAGTTGTGTTAAAAAAGTGAAAGTCTGTTAAGAGTTAGAGCTTAGCTCAGCCTTTAGTGGGAAACTGAAGGTCCTGTGATGATATAGATTATGAAAATATTGAAGGAACTTCCACTTAGTATTGTAAGGAGAGCACATAGTAACTTATGCTTGATTTCCCTCCAGAACAACTCATTTTGTAGAAAGACAATATGTGATAACAAAATTAGTGCTACAGGTAAGTTGTCATGACACAGTTTATTTTTCAGTTTCTTAGACCATGTATAATAGCTTCTTCATTTCAGACATGACATCCTATCATGAAACCTTTGACTTCTAATGCAATTTTTAATGTCAAAATTTCCAAACAACACCATAGTCGTTTATTCTCTCAGTCTTAGTATAGGCAATCATAAAACAAAGTGTTGAAAATAATTCCAGAGGACTTGAAACTGTCAGTATTGTGCACAGATTCTTCTTTAGAAAGAACAGAACTTTAAAGAACATTTAATTGCAGACTGTGTTTCAGTACTTTTTCAGATAACAGTTAATATCCATGAATGGCCAAAGGTGCCAGAACTATTTGTGTGATTTCAAATGGGTAACTTTAATTAGGAATGAGCTCTTAAAGGTCAATATCTTTTATTCCAGGGTCTGGCTATGTGGCACACACACAGTGCAATGATTTCTCCCTAAATACCAAAGGGTAAAAGCTAGGGGTCACACCTTGCGTGCCGGATTCAAAAAGGTAGTTCTGTTGACTTCTGCAGGAGTCAGGCAGGTGGGATTTACCTCTTGCTTTTGTGTGTTTTCCCCTCAGCCTCTTCTCTGCTTTACCCCACATTGCTGCTTTGTTCGCATGTACAAAATAAAAATGGGCACTGTCATGGTTAATGTAGTGTTGAAATTGACCTGCTGAAGCAAATGTCCAGTTTGAATGACCAAACCTTTATTTTGGTATTATGCGCACCAGTGACTCTCTTATTTCATATGACTGCAACTTTAACAAGGATTTAGTAAAGAAGGATTTAGTTAGAAGAAATATGTCTCTTGGAGGCTTGGAGACAGCAGATCTAGCTTGTTGGAGTTGGGAGGTGATTTTGAGACAGGTATTTCCAATGGTAGCCTAGCTGGGAGGTGAAGGGTTTCATGTTCCTGCTTTTCTAACAAATCCAGTAATACTTCACCTGTAAACTTAAAGGATCTTATCTTACATTAATGGTTTCATAAAAAGCAAACAAACCCCAGTGTTATGACCTGGACTGGGAGCCCAGGGAGTCATAAAGGTTTCATGATCCCCTTGGGTTAAATTAAGGTGAAACGACACCAAACGACTGGTTAAAATGTTTTACTTGTGGTAGAAAAAACTTAAACTTGGAAAAAGATAGTAAGTGATGTGGTCTCTTATTGATAAATCTATAAGAAAGGAAAAAAAAATGAAAGAAAGGAAACGGAAGGGAGAGAGAGACTCAAAGAATCCAGATCACCACCCCAGGTTCCAGCGGTGTCTCAGGTCCAGTAATCTTGGGTGGTGGGTGCACACCCAGCAACATTTTCTGTCACCTTTTAAGTTTGTCTTATTGGCTGGTTTGCATACTAGATGAGGAAAAGTGGGTTTTCCATGAAGTCATTAGCATGAGAGGTGAGGAAAGGTGAAGCATGAGTTCTGTGCATCTGTTGAGGGGGGATGGGGTGCATGAACCCTTTTGTCCAATTGAGTCAGTGGTTGTGATCTCCCCCTGCCATCTTTACCCCCCCAGTTACCACCAGTTTCGCTGACTTCATGCTTCTCAGGCAACCACCCAGCCTTTGGCTCCTTCTGGTGCAGATGTGCCTCTCTTATCAATCTTTTAGCTCTTCTTCAAGGCCATAGTCCATAACAAGGCCTGCATCATTTATACATAGTATCAACCTTACATAGTAGAGATAATTTTTAGCAGTCTTCCTTAGAAGATCAGTGCAGCAGTTTGATGAATGTTTCTCAGTTCCTCACACCCAGATCATCATTTTACATATCGCTCTCCTCAACCAAGGTGGTTGCTTCCTCGAAGAGAAATCATAACTTCTTTCAAGTCCTCATGAAATTGTGCAGCCTCTCCTGCAAAAAGCAAGGTTCCAATGTATGTGCTTTCTGCTTGGTACACCATCAGACCCTGGAAGGTATTAAAAAACCTGCAAATTCTCAGCTGTTTTCTGTCCACCAGTGCAGAAAGCCTATTACTTCCTCCCCTTCAGCTTTTCTTTAATTTTCAGTTTCCTCCACAGATCTGAACGCTGCACGTTGGCTTCCATTTTGATCTGATTTTGCTCACCCTTTCACTCAGTGAATCAATCAAGTAACGTTCTCATTTGGGAATGCTAATGTTCAGCTTTCCATGGCAGTGACTTGAGACACTGTGACAATTCTATTTAGCTTATGGTAAATATTTCAGCAAGAAAAAAAAAATCCATTGCCTTGCAGCTTAATAAACTGTCACAGCAGATGCAGCTGTGTAAAATGGATTTGAAATCCTCTTTAAATATTTTCACTTCTGGCTTTACATTGTTCCCTGGTTGTTTAAAGCTTCTTTGGATTTCCAGCACCTCTGTTAAATATTAGGAAATCTTAGTCACAAAACTAAACAATGCAGTGTAAATGGCTTTGGTTTCTTTTTGCAGAGAGTGGCTAGTGGGACCTTTTAAATCCTGCCTAATTAAATGTTCCCTTAAGTGAGGTTATATAAAGCTCTTGAGGAAGTCTGCAGAAGAGAGTCACAGGGCATTTTCAAAAGGAAACTACTAAAATGTTAATTATCTGAACATCAACATTTTTCTTGGGGTCATTTTTCAGTGTTAACTTCCCACTGCAAAGTACAATTTGAGCAATGACTATTATGGTGGTAAATGGCAAGCTGAATCTCATGAGACATTTATTAATGAGAGAATAGAGTTTTTGATACAGATAGCTCAACATTGCATAGGATTGTGGTGGGTTGACCCTGGCTGGACACCAGGTGCCCACCAAAGCCATTCTATCACTCCCCTCCTCAGCAGGACAGGGAGAGAAAATATAATGAAAAGTTCATGGGTCAAGATAAGGACAGGGAGAGATCATTCACCAATTATCGTCACAGGCAAACCAGACCTGACTTGGGGAAAAATTAATTTAATTTATTACTAATCAAATCAGAGTACGATTATGAGAAAAAAATATCAAATCCTAAGAACACCTTTCTCCCACCCCTCCCTTCTTCCTGGGCTTAACTTTGCTCCTGATTTCCTCTACCTCCTCTCCCCCTGCAGTGCAGGGGGATGGGGAATAGGGGTTGTGGTCAGTTCATCACCTGTTGTCTCTGCCCCTCCTTTCTCCTCAGAGGGAGGACTCCTCACACTCTTCCCCTGCTACAGCGTGGGGTCCCTCCCACAGGAGAGAGTCCTCCATGAACTTCTCCAATGTGAGTCCTTCCTACAGGCTGCAGTTCTTCAGAAACTGCTCCAGTGTGTGCCCCTCCCATGGGGTGCCATCCTTCAGGAACAGATGGCTCCAGTGTGGGTTCCCCATGGGGTCACAAGTCCCACCAGCAAACCTGCTCCAGCGTGGACTCCTCTCTCCGCGGGGCCACAGGAGCCTACTCCAGTGTGGGCTTCCCATGGTGTCACAGCCTCCTTCGGGGCACATCCCCCTGCGGTGGGTCTCTGCCCCACCGTTATCCTCTGTGGGTGCAGGGCACAGCTGGGGACTATGGGCTGCAGGGGCATCTCTGCTCTGGCGCCTGGAGCACCTCCTTCCATCCTTCTTCACTGACCTTGGTGTCTGCAGAGTTGTTTCTCTCACATATTCTCACTCCTCTCTCCAGCTACAGTTACCATTGCACAGGTTTCCCCCCGCTTCTTAAATACATTATCCCAGAGGCGCTACCACCGTTGCTGATGGGCTTGGCCTCGGCCAGTGGCGGGTCCAACTTGTAGCCGGCTGGTGTTGGCTCTGTCAGACATGGGGGAAGCTGCTAGTGGTTTCTCACAGAAGCCACCCCTGTAGCCCCCCTGCTACCAAAACCTTGCCACGCAAACCCAATACAACAACAAACTAAGCTGCATATTTAAATGATTCCAACACGCATGAGAAATTAAAATGCTCTAAAATTTTATGCTTTTCTGAGAAACAGTCCATGAGGTGCTGAAGAAGGTGATGAGTGGTTAATTGGGTGTGGTAAATATAGTGATAACACTGAAGTAATGAGTAAGTAAAAGTAAGATTAAGTAAAAAGAGAGTGTAGGGCTATTGAAAGTAAAAATATTCTTTAGTTTTGAAAAGTTTTAGTTCATAAGAAGTTGTGGTAGGAGGAAAAAAAGGTGATTGTGTGCATTTCCACATGAGGTGAGAGTTGTCTGAGGAATTCTTTTAAGACTACTGGTAGCTATGAAACCAATGATATAAAAAAATGAAACTGGCTGTTAAAGTTCAGAATGAAAGCTGTAGAGAGGTTGAGTCTATGAATAATAGAGAAGATAAACACTAACTACTGATGAGGAAAAGCCCAGAGCCTCAATACATTTGTTATTTTATCATCTTGGAGTATCCTAATTGAAGGTGTCATGAAAATGTACTGGAAATTTCTCTGAAAGATTTTGACGATAACGAATTTAAGTGGTTTACTGAGAACTGTCAGAAATGCTGGTGTCATGTTGCCCTTTTTGAGTCATCTAAGAATTGGAAATTCATACTTGTCTATATGTTTTCAGCTGAAAATGGCAGTGACTTGTTTTGAATGAAAAATACACAAGAAAAAGAGAGGAGTTCAGAAAAATCGGCTGATGTGACATTAAGATTTTAAAATGACAAACAGTTCAAAGTTGAAATTACTATGGGAATTCACAGTGCACAATAGACAGTTGAAACAGAAAACTATTCATAGCTTGATGATTTTTGTTGTAGCATATATGTCTTCTGTCCATGTGTCCACTGTCTGGAATAAGATTAAACATGCAATGAAAAGTCCTCCATATGGCAAGAAACAAAAATTTGCGATAGGATTAGTGATACCTACAACAAACAAATAGGGTCATATAATTATGAGAGAGGACCATTTGCCATGGTGAATAGTATTTGCATCCCATCTGCTCCTTGCCTTGAACAAAAGTTTTATAAGCTTCATGGTCTAGCACCATTCTGGCAAAATTTGGAGAAGAGGAAGAAGATAGTGAGGTGGTTCTAGGAAATCTGCAGCTGTTTCCAACTATAAAAGATGGCCTCAAAAGGAGACTCTAGAAGGATCTTTGAAAATTCAACAGATGGAGAACTGATGGCGAAGAGGGTGGCACCTTGGTAGTGCACATGGGAAGCAGTGATTCATGAAGACAATTTTGTATTTAGTTCAGAGAGAAGAGAAAGCCATTGAAGGAAAACAGAGTCGACAGGGTACATGCCATTAATGAGGAAAATTGACTTTTTGTGCAGCATTTTGAGTGTATTTCCATGGTGTAAAATGGAGGAGGTCAAGGCTGAGAAGAGAAGATTGAAATACATTAGATACAAGGCCAAGGTGCTAATTTCATCTCTTTGAACACACAAGAAAGCCTTTTCTTTAGAAAATTTGTGTAGGAAGATCGAGCGAGATTAAAATATCTCAGTGATGTGAGGACTAGGAAAAGATCCACATTAAAGGCAGTACCTGGGTTTGGGGTTTTAATTATAGATGAGACGTTAATGGTATTTATAAAGACTGAAAAATGAGTTAGGGCAGCAAGGTGGAAATAAAATGCTTTGATTTGTTCATGCTGACTGTAAACTGATACCTGTCAACCCACAAAGAAGTATCAGTACAAAGTTCACAGTGGGAAAATCTGATTCTCTGATTCGGTATAAAGGCAAGGTTTTGTGCAAATTATGTCAATGAATTTTTTTTTTTTCCCCTGTTGATTTGTGTTCCCTTAGGGTAGCAAAATGACCATCTATGGAGTTAATCACACAAGGTGTGTTATAGGCAGATGCTGGCATACCCACATTTTTTCAGACATTCCAGTTTTGGAGAGGCAATGATCTTTCCCTCCAATGAACATATGTGAATGAGAGTGTTACTCAAGCTTCTTTGATACTATGCTTTGATTTTTAGCTTCTGCTAAATATTCAGTTGAGATCAGCAGCTGTCTCAAGCATTTTCAAACACACTGATAGATGGGAAAATACTGTATAAAATAGCAAATAATTATGAAAGTTTTCCATAGAAAATACTGAAGGATAGCTGAGGCTTCCCTAAAACATTTTTTCTGGATACCTACAGATTAATTTGGATATGTCAGTAATATGTTTTGCTCTGTTTTCTGGAAATTTAAGTTCACCAAGAAGTCTCGCAGGATATATTGGAATGTCAGTGTGGGACCAAATTACTTGTGAACTTGAGTTATATATATATATTATGTTGATAACTTAATCAATGGGATTATGTCAGTTTATTGTTCATAGGAGTCAAGATTATTAAAAGTGTAAAAATACAAACCCCCTCTTTTTTCAGATTATAATTACAGTTATTTTGATAAATTCACTTAAGCAGAATTTTTCCCAGTTTAAAAACTGTAAGAAATGTGTTGAATTTTCAAGGATGATACCCTGTGTTGTCACTGTCTTCAGGCATATGTCATTACTTACGATGTTACAGAGACAGTCAGAAAAGAAAGATACAGCTTTCATCTTACATTGAATAAATAAAAAATGAAAATTCTGAACCGACGGTTATAGGCTTGCAGTGTATCTGTAACTTTTCTGATTTCTCCTATATATATATTAAGGTTCAATTTCAATCATTTTGGGACAAGTGCTATGACAAAGTCAGATGTGCAAAGCTCTGAAAGAGCTAAGGTTTTTTAAAAAGAATATTGAGCAGCAGATGTATAATGATATCTAACTACACGATAGGAGCCTCTGTAATGGTGCTGCATTTGTGTGACTGAGCTAATGCCTTATGTACGAGCACAAAATCACCATTTCCACATTTGTTAAGGACATGATATAGCCTGAAGTTCTTAACCTTAAAGTTGTCATTGGATTTTTGCTTATTTTCAAAGGAGAGCAAGGTGATTTTTTTTTTTTTTTATAAGATGCCTATGTTCAAGAAGCGCTGAATGTAAACGAAACAAACTGTAAGGATTTGAACATCCTAAAAGGAAGCAGCAGAGTAAGCTCCTTGTCAGCAGAACAAGGCACATGCTATCACCAGTGGTGGAAAAAAGAAGATTGCACAGCCACATTCTATCCAGCCAAACAGTTCACATTTACTTCAGATAAATTGTACATGACACCAATCTAAATCCAGAATTCCAGTGATATGAATATGAATTTACTCAGTGCTTGTAAACATCTTGGTACAACATTAGTGCCATGCAACTGCAAAACACTTTAAAGATATACTTCATGACAGCCTAATGTAAGTTAGACCTGAATGTGTTACACCCTAATGCAGAGCAATAGTAATTGATTTGGCTATAATTTGACATCTGTTATTGAATGTAAAGCACTGGTGACTTTTGAGTATCAGGTCTGCACCTCTTCTCTTGCTGTTTCCCTGGGAAAAAGAAAGAATCAATCCCATATGAATATGTTTTAGATTTTCTGAGACACTGGACCACAAGACATGTTTGTGTACTATGCAGTTAGTGGTATCTCTTCCAACATGTGTTATAATTAATATTTCTGTTATTCTAAATGGCTTTAACAGCTTGCATTGATGGTACTTATTTTTAATCCAGCCCAGGAACATTGTGAGCCCTTTAATACTGAATATGTATGATAATGATATCACATACCATGAACTTTATTTCCACTTTGCATGTTCTACTATCTTAAAATCTGTGATTTAAAAAAAAAAATCAGAGTGTATGCTAAAGGCTCCACATTAAAAACCATGTACATTTTATTATTGTTCAGCTTATAGTTAAAGGCTAGAATCTTTTATTAAAGCATTTTATATTTTATATGACAGCCTAAAGGACATTTTTAAATTAAAAATGGGTCAAATACAAGAAACCTTGCTCAGGATTTGATCAAACCCCTGTTCATTGTTTGCTCTATTGGCTTTTTTGGGGGTGGGGGGGGCATCTTTCAGCTAAGGCAAAGGCAGTCATTGTCATTTATGGTAAGCTAATAGTCTATTTTGGTTTTGATTTCTAATGCTATATGATGTTGTAATATTTCAGTTGCAAAACTGCAGATGCCCATTTACTTTAAATTTTAAAAAGTTATTCCATTGATCAAAAATAAATTAAAAAAATGAAATATATAAAGATAATTAATCAAATGTCCACTATTACATCTGACTTGAGGATTTTTAAGACTTAAGGCTTTTTTTAGTACATATTTTGCAGGATGTAAGTCCAGAGGGACAAGTTGTTCTGGCACTATCCATATAAATGAACAAATTTCAGCTTTACACTAGCAAAATACTTGAGCATAAAGTTAATAGAACAGGCACATAATTGAGTGGGACTTTTCATGCTTTAAATCTGAAATGCCTTGCTGATTTACATTGCTATGCTTCATTAAAACTTCTTTGATTCCAGGTAGCTCTGCAAAAGTACATTTAAATAATATAATACATGTAATACAATGTAAAGTTGTGAAATAATAAACAATAAGTTGTGAAATATGTTGCCATAGACAGTTGTGCATAGTAAAAGTGGTTCAATAGGGGAGTAGAAAAGTTCATGGAAGATAAATCCTTTCAGTATTACAACATCCATTGAAACCTTTGATTTGAGTAATCCATCTCTCAAATGTTTAGAAGGTGTTAAAGCATTCAAGGAAGTAGCGTATGTGTTTTTCTTGATTTTCGTATTCTTGTGTTCTTTTTGACTCTGTCATCTGCGAATATAAGTACCTGGGTCTGAGGGCCTTTGGGATGACTCTCTACAACCATTTGTATATCTGAAATGCTGGTCATATTTTCAATATTATGTGATTTTAATACTCTGACCTTAGTGAAATACACTTATGTAATAATATGGACTTCAGTAACATATGACTAATTTGGAATTACATTTATGTAATTATTTTTGGTGACATTAAAGCTGTAATGCCTTCAGCCTTTGGCTTGGTTTTGCAGTTTGAGGACATGCAATTCAGTACAAGGAGCAAGACAGTATGCCAGTGCGCTCACAGCAAACTCATAAATATTAAAATTGAATGGAGAGAGGGGTACATGCTTTTATCAAGGCAGGTAACAGTTTGCACATTTAACATAAAAAAATATGGCTTTGTTCAGTTTCTGTTGGAAATCAGGAGATTCTAGATCCAAGTATAATAAAATATTGGGGTAACCCAAACAATTTTGTCTTCCTGTCCCACCAAAGCTGATACTTGTTCTCCAAGTCTGAACTGCTGATAAACTTAGTGTTAAGGTGGGGCAGCAAAAGAATCCAGACTGTTTTCCTCAAACATGACAAGTTATGCTACTGTGACTGGAGAATCTTCTCAGTTTCAAAATTTGTAGCTGCTTCTCACTTTGTTTCTTTGAAAGACAGCCTTTACTTTGTCACTGGAAGCTCTGTGTGCACTTGTTCATATTTGCAAAGACGGAAAATTACAGTCTAATTCTTCTACCTTGGATCAGGTGGCTATACTGGCAATGGTAAATAGTGGTGGTTTATGCACTTGGGAGATCCATAGAATCTGTATGAGTATTTTATGAGTAAGGTGCCACTCAGCACAAGGAACTGTTCAATGCATGCAAAATCAGACTTTTGAGTTGTTTGTTTATTTTATTTTCTTTTTTTTTTAATGTATGAAAAATGGGATTCTCCATTATACTCCTTGTTCTGGTAGACATACCTGCTTTTTGTATGCTTGCATGTATTGAACCTTATCAGGCTACATGCTGGCTTTGATCGTTTCATGCAATGCAAATTTAATTTAGGAAGGAAAAGCACTCAGGTAATGCAGCAGGACTTTAATCAATGTGGATCATGCCTAGAATTCATGAAAGCACTGGAAAGGTGCTCTCAGGTACCTCTCAGGTACTTGTGCTGTTTCCTGTACTTGCCCTCAAGTCAGGAGGCGAGGAGAGGGGCACGACAGTGTGTTTTGCCTGTGCTTATTTGATATACCAGTCTAGAGACTGTACCCAGCTGATACATATTAGTGTCCTTCAGTCTCATTGAAATAATATCAGGGTGTAGAATGGTACATTTGAGAGTACCTTTGATAACTTTCCACTTGGCCATTAGTGTGCCAAGAGAAGCTCTGCAGAGCTGAGACCTCAAATCTTTTTTTTTTTTTCCTTCTGAATATCAAAGAAGTTTGCTTAACATATTAAAGATGGACAGAAAGGTGACAGAGGTCACCTTTCGGGTTGCACTGAAAGCAGCACTTAAAGAAACTGTCACAAGAGCTTGTGCCTGCAATATTTTCACTCTATTTGGCATAGCCAGCAGATTCAGGCACACAGCTGAGACTGCATGCTTTACAAGGATCAGCCTCCGAGCTTTCTAGAGCTCATCTGTTGTTACTTTTTTATAATGAGTCATTCCTGTATGCAAAAAAAATCCTTCACTGAATGCATGAGTCTAACCTTGCCACTGATTGGAATTTTAATGCAAAATAAGTGTGGTCAATTACAACATTTATTACCCATCCTGTCACTTATATAATCTTGTATCTCATAGTGGCAAGTCAAAACCAGAATGCTTTTGATTTAGATGGACTTCATATCACACTGATTTATAGCACAAGGAACATTACTCAGTATTGCCTGACACAACCCTGCAAATTGTTTCATACAACATCCCTTTCTTTTGGATCAGATATCTGTTTTCAATTTGCATAGAGGATACCTCATCTAAATTTACTGCACTGAAGAAAAGTGAGTCAGACATTATCATGACTATACTGGCTGCATGTCTCTGCCTACCAGTTTAGAGGGAGCATAAATTAATTTGCCATTATTAATTCTATCTTGAGAGACTAAACATAATTTTATTCTAGTAAAAATGTTACAAACAGATTGTTGCATCAAGTTCACTTATAATTTTGTGGATACATCATACAATATGTTGCATATAGCACACAACAGCCTGCTTTGCGTGTCATTATTCAGATTTAGATTTGAATGTATCACTCTCATGTTAGAAACAAGGGCTTAAATTAAAAAAATAAACTATTATATGTCCGTAACCATAGTCCCAGACACCTCAGCTCAAAGCTTTGTTTTGTCTCCAGTTCTGCTAGCACCAAATTTTGCTAAGGTCTCTTCTTCAGCATGTCTTTCTTCTCCTCATCCACTAGCTAAAGTTGTGCTGTATTCAAATTCCAGCCTATCTTCTGAAGCTACCTTCTTGCTAGTTACCTTCTGTACAATTTAGTTTCCCTTTAAACTAAGAACATTTGGTTTGCTATCATTCCTTCTAGCATGTCTACACCCTCTTCAAAACTGTCTGCTCAGTTCCTCCTTCATTCTTTATCTGTACAACTGAGGAATCAGCAGTGTTTTGTCTTTTTAGGTCTTCACCTTTCCTCTCTTTGGTGCAACAAATCCAAACTTACTTGTAATGGCTGCAGCTTGATATATGTTCCACTAACAATGTGTTTGAAATGTCTTTGTAATGACAATTCTGTTTTAACAATGTTCTTCCTGGGAGGTCTATTAATACAACAGTAATCCAATAGATAGAACAACCAAAATGATACCCTGTGGTTGGAACATTTTCATACTTCAGGTAACCTAGAGTTTTATTTTTTTGTATAAATTGTGTTTTTTAACTTTTAATTAAATGTTATTGTATGACTATGCCATACAATATAATTTGCTCAATGTCAAGCACTTTTGCAGTATGCAGTGGTTAGATGAGACCAAAATGCTTCAGAGATGACTATCAGCCACTCAAAGCTTGCCAACTTAAAAGTGTCTTTTACAGGGTCAGTGCCTGAAATGTTTCTACATAACAAAATATTTTCTATCTAAATTCACACAGGCAACCGAACCACTTTATTTTACTTTGAATTTGCAATGATATTCTGCTAATAACCTGAAATTTTGTTATCTGGTATTTCATTAAATTTTTTAACCAAGATGATTAAACTTCTGCTTAATATTCTAAAAAGCAATTTCACTTAAAAATTATTTAAAATTAGGCTCAATAAACATTTTAAAATTTCTATTCCTTCTTGTACTGTAGCTTGTATGTTCTGTTATTCTCCTTACATTTTTATTGGAATTACTTTTCAGTGCTTCTCTTTCAAAACTACCTCAAAGCATTTTGCATAATAAACATGGAATCACTTTTTATGCCTCTCTTTGGTTTGAAGAAGATATGCTTTCACTGACATTTAAAATATAATTTTATTTGTGAATTTGTTTTCTCTTTAAAATAATCCCCCAAAACTGTGTATTTCCTGACAAAGAGTAAGAGGTGATTTTCAGTGTTCTTGAGATATGCTTTAGAAGGGTTTTTTTTCTGAGTTTTGTTGAGAAATTGAGTAATTTAAATGAGTACATTGTTCAATTAACACAGCTTTCATCAAATCCCAATAATTGTATTAAATACAATAAAAATGGTAGACATGTCTAGGTAGAGATGTTTTGCTATAGCAACAAAGTCCTAAGGACACAAGCAAACCAGGTTTTTAAATAGTATTAACATCTTTTTGCATTTTGCAGACCACCTGATGTAGATGCAAATTTATACCATCTTTAATTACCCAAAGAAGGATTCCTGTTCATGAATGCTTGATCGTTTTATCAATTATAACATCTGACCTAATAAGATATATTTTACTCTACCTACAAACCTATTTTTGTCTCCATAGATACAGGACATAGTTGTATATGAGAATTCTGCTGTAAATATATACCAATATTTTATCTTTATATGTTAGTGTTTTAGCTGGTTATTGGTACATATTTCCTTATACATACATTGACTAATGGATTCATAGATAGGCTCTGGGATATTAAGAGCATTGTACATGGGGGGGGGGGTTGTTTATGGGATTTTAGGCTTAATTTTTTTCTCCCCTTTAATATGAAATTATTATTTTCCCCCTTATATGCCTTCTTCATCTTTTAGTTGGTAGTCTGACATTAGACAGGTAGATTGTCTGCCAGTGAATTTAGACACTTTGAGTATATTTCATTCTTTTTCACATCTTGGATTTATATATTCAGCTTTGATCCCCATTACGTACTTATACATTTGCCTAAGGAATGTTTGAGATTTATTATAGTCTGTCCCTGTTTTAGGATCTTGCAGTTTGTTTTTATAAGAAGATAGTGGCAAAAATTTAATTCAGTATTGAAAAGCTCATGTATTGAAATTCTGGCTACTTTAAGGTACAACTTGCATTTATCATAAAAACAGAACACTGGATAGCAAGGTGTGGTGTAAATGTTTTACTGACATCTCTTTTGGACAGATGTATCAAAGATTCATAAGCAGTAAAGCCATGAATGAGTTATGTAGGTCATCCAAGTGAGTGCCTTTGTAACAATATAGTCATGCTTTTAGCATATGCCACAAATATTATGAGAGAAAAAAACCTTATTAACAATGGATTTAGGGATTTTTTTGTTGCTATTTCCTTATCTAGGCACTTGCACAGACAGGTTTCCTTAGTAACATGAATCTATTTGTTCTAGTCTCAGAGGGTGAAAACAATTTTAATTTTCTAAATTCAAGAGACCCTTTGAAATACTCTAACAAAACTTCTCTATGAACAATATATAAATATTAATGGAATCTGATATCTTAGAGCCATCTATGACTGGACATCAATGTTGTATGGCCCACTGACAGTCCATGAAACCTGTACTGCTCTCTGGAATGGACATCAACTGCCCCACAAGTATGAAGCTGTGAGTGTACTATTTGCCCAGGAACAAATATTATTCCATGTGACTATTATGCTTTTCATTGTGAAAAGTGAGGATGTTCTGTGGCTTTTTTTTTTCAGATTTAAGAAAAACAATGCAGAAAGATAACAGAGATTATAAAGATTATAAAGAGATTCAGCATATACTTAACTGTGGGCTGTATAAGCTAGGCTATCACCCTGGGTTAGCATTTGAGAGAAGTTGGGGTGCCCCAGCTAAAATTTTGTGATATTCCCTTGGACTGAGCTCAGGGACATCCATGGAAGCTGCAGACAGTTTTAGATAACAGTCTGGTTTTCCTTAATCTTGAAACATTTCTCACTTGCTCTTTAGCAAAAAGACGGATTTCTTACATTTCAAGGTGTAGTGACTAAAACTTAACTGATTGTATCATATACACAGCGCAGAGTAATCCCTCTGTCTGAAAAGTATTTTTCAGCCTGGAATTTCAGTTTTGGGAGAAGGAAGGTTGTCTTGTCTCTCAGATGTTTTCAAGTGCTTGTCTTCTGAAGATGTTCATGTAACAGTCTATTGATGCAGTTCTTTCAGCATGCAACGTTTTGCATCTTCCTGTGAAGCACTGACTACCAACTAGCATTAAATACATGATAATGGCCTAGTGAAATCAGTGCTCTGCTTCTGTACTCAACACCAGTGAGTGAATATTACATGGCAAAGGTTAATTATGTATATCCCAGTTAAGTATGTATAGGACTGACGTGCTACTGAGGTAGGAAAGTATCATTACAGGTTTTTGAAGTTGGAAAACTAAGACTATGGAGAAAAACTTATGCAAGTCACTGATGTATACATGGAAGACCACATGGGAACTCTTCCTTGGTGAACACCATTTTGGAGGTGGATAAATGGAGAAAAATAATACCTAAAATTTTGATTGGTTGCCCCATAAAGGAAAACAATAACACTGTTGCTGGGTTATCTGACAGCAGGATCAGACTCTTAAATTGTTTCACTGAAATAATTTTGTGATTCAGTTAAAAAGCTATGCACCAAACCGAAGAACTCTATTCTGGTTTCCAAAGTGCCAACGCAACAGCTGGTGCTTGATTTCATGCTTGACCCTGATTTTTTTCTACTTATTCAATGCAGGAAAGAAAGCAGAAATCTCACTTGAGAATACCTATTCTATTAGATAGTTCTCTCATAAAAGGATGATCTGCCCATCCTCTTGCTGTCTGACTTGTTATTGGTTTGCCTGCTGCTTTCCAGTTATTCTTGGCAATAGAGGATAACACATTATAGCATAAAGCAGGAGCCTGAATTGGCTCAGGACCAGCTTTAGAACTCTGAGAATGAGAAGGTGGGTTAAAGCTGTCAACCTCTCCTTTCCTTCCTTGGCGCATAATCCCTCTTCATCTACACAAACTATTAAACTTGTTCACCAGACAGGATTTCCAAGTCTCCAAGCTTTAATTTGTTACTGAAAAAATTATATGCATTTAAATTATCTAAGGAACATTTTAGGACTGAAAGCTTTTTTGTTACCTACATGTTATAAATATGACAAACCTTTATTATTCTATCAAAAAACGATTTAAATTATTCTACACACAGTATAATGCTTTCCTGAATTGTTCCTAATGAAGGTTGGGTTTATGAGATTATATGCTATTATTGGGTGGTTTCTAGCTGCTTTGTATGCTTTATCGATTTGTCAGCTCAAGAAGAAGCAATTTATTTACACAGAAAATGCCTCCCCATAAACAAACCAGTGCACGCCCACAGCCATATATAGAAGTGTGTTGGTGGATTGATAATGTTTCGGTGGTAATGTTTTTGAAATGTGCATGCGTGTTCTTAAGCACCGATTACTAGGTCACGCAACAAGCATTTGTGGTTAGAAGGGGACTTGCTTTTATTTCTTAATACCTGTCCTGCTTTCTGTGTATGATAGTCAGGGTTAGTTTTGCAATCAAATAGGGCAAACAGTGGAGAGGTGATGTCTTAGTTAAAACACAGTTGTGCCAATACATGAACAGAGGGAAAGGCTGTAATGTCCCTTGTACAGTGAACACCACTTTACTTGACAAGGTGAACCACTGGGAGTACAGTGAGTCAAGATAAATCACATTTCAGCAGGATAAATGCGCCTGCAGGAACTTCGTGCTACTGAGACTTGGAAGCCCAGGCTAGCTCTTTTAAAGTTGGGTTGTTATCTGTAAATTGCTCTGCTTTCTTTGGCATAGATGTCTGCTAGGAGTGCATATGTACTTATTTTGTAAGGTGTTTCTTGGCCTTTTACAAACAGCTTACTGAAGAGCTTCAGTTTAATCTTTTAACCTGTGATCTCCAGGTGAAAGCAAACAAAAAATGTCATAGGTTTCATTAAAGTTTTTGGGTACATTTATTTTTCTGGTACTGGCATTTTGGTACTTTTAAACATACGTACACTGGGAGGTTAAAGCAAGTAGAAGTATAGTGTGACACATGCAGTGGCTTCCTGCATTAGCCATTAGAATATCTGTATTCACAGTAACATGGAAAGGTCAGATGAATCAATCGTACCTTTAGACATAGCTTTCAAATGTATATCCTCAGAAACACTGCTTAGTGACATTTTAGTAACAACCTGAGTTTTGACTTGACCATAGCACAGAAGTAAAAGCAAATATTTGCAATATCTTGGAAGCAGAACCTATATCAGAATGAGAGCCAGACACAGACAGCACTTCTTAGCTTCTTCATGTACTGAAGTCTACTTTTCATTTTTCTTTCTGTATTGATGCTGGTTGGGAAGATGCTGCTGCCTTGTATACTCAGATGTTTCTGGCTTATTGCATTCCCTGGGAGTGAAACTTGGACTTTTACAGGAACAAGTCTGGAATCAGAATGCACCCAAAGGCTTCCTAATGATTAGGTTTCTTATAACTCAGACTCTTCTCCCAAACAATCTAAATAGTTTTAAAAGTTTGCAATATGATGTTATGAGCTTTTGTTGTACTTCCTGAGGGGTGAAGCGAGACTTCAGAGGAGGCAAATTTGTCAAGTAAAACCTGTGAAAAAACTCTGCTGTGATTCAAGAAAGGGGAAGTGTAGACATAAGCACGTGTCCAAAGATAGACATTTCAAAAGATCTGCAAATAAAATAAGGATTCAACATCCTTTATATAAAATTGTTTTGAGACCTATCTTTCTGCTTGTCACTGCTCTCAGCAATGTTTCCTCTTGGAGTGAAATTCATCTCAGTAGCAAAATCCAGGATAGGTCTTTCCACATCACTTGGGGCTTGTGCAGATCTTCTGTGGGGATTTGGTGACTTGTATGGCTTGCACTGATACTTGGGCTCCAAGGCAACTCTCTATATACTGATCTTGCACGAAGCAAGTCCCATAGTTGGGACAGGCTAGGTCAAGGCTCAGCAGTGCAGGGTCTGACATAATGTTTAAATAGTCTGGAGGTTTCAGTATGCCTTTGAAAGTGTTACTAAGGAGTTAAGCTATATGTCAAAATACCCTATAGGAAAAGGAGGAGAATATCTTCTCAATACCCCCCTTTTTGTGGGCAGCAGATGTCAGATGTCATCTACTTATTATTCTTACACTTCAGCTTTTCAGGAATTAAGTATCTGAGCTTTCAGAGTGAATTTCATTGTTGTTCTACAGTAGACATGAGGCAGAGTTATGCTTATTGATTGTGAATTGTTTCAGAATCAACTATATGAAGAGGAATACCAAGTTTTATGATGTCATATTATTTAACTGGATACATTAAAAAGCAGATTAGAAATTCTTAGCACCTAAATAGAGATTCTTAATAAAGTCAACTTGAGTACTGAAACAAAGAAATTGACTCCACAGTCAGAATCCAATATAACTGTTAAGCAGTTATTAACAGGTATTAGCAGCGCTGGGGTCACCCTGGGGATTCTCCACCACAAGGGCTCCCAAGAACTAGCAAGGGACATCAGTTTACATACACACAAATCATACACATGCATTAGATTTCCTGGAAAGGTATGTCTTATGATAATGAGTTCCCGGAATTCATTTACATAGTCCGAGCATGCGTAGTAAAAATAGAGTGAGGGTCTTCGGTGGTCGAGAGAAGAACTACATGATCTTCTTCAAGGTGTCTGCTCTTTCCAGAGCATGCACTGTGAAGTCCAGGTGTCTTCTTCCTAAATCGGTGAGATCATCCTCCCCAGATGGAATCTCTGTGTCCTTTTGTTCGAGTTCCCCTTATTTTAAGGTTGCCCAAGTGCCCATTGAAGGCTTGAGTCTGCTATCAGTTAGCTATATAGGGAGCGCTTTACTTTTGTCTAGACAAAGAGGCCTAAGGAAAACAGTTGAGGAGTCCTTGGGAAACAAACACAAGCAAAACTTTCATGCATCACAATTTAGTCTTAATCAGAAATTCATTGGTTGAGCCCTTTCAGTACACAGAAAAAACCCCAACTTAAAATACTTAAATTTAATTATTGCAATTATTTAAAATAATGTAACAAAATAGTTCAAGTGTGTTTATATGCCATGTATATCTTTAAAAGAAACATAACCAAAGAGAAAATATTTCCAGTGTATTAAAGGGTGTTGAAAAGTAATTTGGTCAATCAGTAGACTTTGTGTAAATTAAGATGTATGTATTTTGCACCCCAAAGAAACACATTAAGAAAAATAGAATATCAAGTTTTCAAATGTCAGAATGTGGGAAATCTGTGGAAATTTTATTCAGTTCCTCAATGAATGTACAGTTGGAAAGGTTTTAATTACCAGTTCACACAGAGTTTTTTTCCCCCCCAGGAACCCTGCCTTTTACACTGTGTGTGCATATATACAGTTTATATATGCACTTATACACAGATGTACAGTGGTTACCATGGGGTTAATTGTTCAACATTTGCTTTTACTGGATCATATGGTACATGCCCCTCAGCCTTATTCACTTTGCCATCCAAACCCCACAGAGTACAAAATTACTAATTTCCTTGTGTGCTCCTTTGTAATATGCTTTAGCTGTGGTATTGAACTGCTTCACAAACCCCCAAGGAATTTATCTGCACAGCAACCTTAAGCATTTCCTTGTTTCCCCTTTCTCATCCATTTTACTGCAGAACAAAATTTAAAGTAGAAAGTTTTCACTGATTTTGAGTGTCAAGCTTGGGCCAGTTTTCCATCAGCCTTAGTATTCATATAGTACTTACTGAATTCAAAGCTCAGCTCCTATTGATTTGAATAGTCAGCACATCAGTTTTATAAACCCTTGAGTCACTGGACTCTGGGGAAATTTTTTCACCATATGCTTGCTTTATTCTTATATTGTATCTGAAACTTCAGCTATTGGTCAGTATTAAGGTCACTGGAGAGAAGGTTCACCTGATTTGGTATCACCATTCTTCTTCTCCAAAGGAAAGAACTGACTCGTTCATAGCATTTGGCCTTTTCCTAATGAGAGAGAGTGGGTCATTTTGGCTGGGAGGCAGAGAGGGGAGAAGGAAAGGGAAAGGAACACAGTGTATGTGCATGTTATGCAAGGCAGCATTCAAATTGTAGTGTTTGTGCCTAAAGGATCTGAGCTATGTTGCACAGTACACCTTTATTTTATTTCCTTCCTTTTAGCTTTTCAGTCTTAACTTTAACACAATTATTTTGTGTGAAATTTCCTACTTTTTTGAGTAAACAGTAAAAAACAAAAAATTCTATCATGTGGAACCACACTGATCTCCACATGGGACTTTGAATTATATAGCTCTGCTTGATCTAACTCAGCAAGTTGATAAGCTGTTATTTTTTTCAGGTAGACTAGCTACTACCGATAGAGGCCACAGGATTTCAAACCGTACTGCTTGCTGACAGCAGAAAAATATTGAGACTCATATCCATGTGTTGTGTAGACCTGGTGGGTTTTTGTCATGCATCTATAAACAGAGGGCATCTCAACGGAAAAAACAGCATTATACAATAACAATGCTGTAATTATTGTTTCTGTTAGAAGGATATGAATTGGTGCATCTCAATACTTCATTATGAGCTTTAATATTCAGAGGAAAAATTTTATTTGGATTTGTCTGGAAAAAAGCCTCACATTATTCAGTTTTTCTGAAAGAAAATTTAAAATAATTCTGATACTATTTACAGATGAAACTAAGATTGATGGAATAGTAAATAATAAGGTACATAACTGTCACTGAGCAAATGCAAAACTGTACATTGAGAAATAAAGAATTCAGATAATTTGTAAAAAACATGGCATTGCATTCAAGAAAGCAGAGAATCCAATTTATGCAACTTTAAATAAGGGTGAATTTATATATCTTGTATGACTTATGTGATCTAAGCTAAATTTAGTGAAAAAAGAAGAAACAATGACCAGCCATGATGGTTGTCCATGAGTGCTCAACACTTAGTCAATCCTAAATCACAGTTTCTTTAGAGGCAGAACGACCCACCTCATTGCTATTATTGCATGCAAAAAAATACCCCCAAACAAAACCAGCAACAACAAAAGTCTTAAATTAACATTCAAAGTCAAGCAGGTGCTAACTTGTGGCTGCCATGTCTTAGGACTATCTAGACTGTAAACAAGATGATACTGGTGTAAATAAATGGAGTGCAATATATGCATTAAATTTGTCTGTTTTGGACTTAGAAGTACTGCATTTATAAGCTTCATTGGCATCACATTAACTTCATTTCCTGTTTCTAGGACTATTTCAGGAACTTTCTGTGAGCTATTACAAGTCCTTTTGTGCTACCTTAAGAATTTGAGCAAAACCATAAAGAATGAAGTCAAAATCCTTCAGCCCTCAGGGAACACACTTTGCTTTCTGAGCAGCTACACTGAGTCTGTTAGAATTACCACTATTTCCAGTAATTGGATGATTATCTACCTATTGCTAGTATGGTGTCTGTGACCTACACCGACATTGAATTTTAGTGCTGGACAATGATACACATAGGAGTTGCTCAAAACAAATCTAGCCCAGAAGAGCTGTTAACATGGCTGTTATTCTGAAGGAAATTGGGGTTGGGTAAATTTATAAAAGTATAGCAATGGGACCACACAAATATTATAATGAGTAAAGCCATGGAAGCTTGAAGATCACTAGAAAATTATGATTGAAATGTGCACAGTTGCTGAATGTCTAGGATTGTCTAACACACCTGATAATGTCACCTCCAGCACAGTCACAGAATCATGTGAGCTGGAAGGGACTTCCAGAAGTCAGCTAGTCCAATCTCCAGCTCAGAGCAGGTCCAGTTAGGGCAGGTTGCTTGTGGCCATGTGCAATGGGGTTTTGAATACTCACAAGGATGGAGATTCCACAACTTCTCTGGGCAACCTGTTCTTGTGTATCCTCCTCACTCAGTTTTTCATTAAGAAAAATAATAATTATTATTGAACCTTCTGGAAGCTAATATTTTCTAAATGGCTTTTGTGTGAAAATTATGAATTATACAAAGAATAACAAAACTTTAAAGCATTTACAGTCCAGAGCCATGAGGGGAATAAAGGAGTGAACTGAAATAAAAGATTTCCAAAGAGTACCTACAGTCTGGTTACCAGAGATTGCTTGCCCAAGTAGGTTATAATTGGGACACTGGACTTTTTTTGACCTGTGATCAGTCATTCATGGGGTGAGGATCTGTGGATTGTCTCCAAGGGAATTGCAAATTAGGAAAAGCGGAAAAAAAGTTAATGTATGTTCTACAACATTCTATGTATGTGAAAAATGTTTGAGGGGATCTGCATCTTCACTGAAAAATTTGGTGGACTGCAGATTTATAAAAGTTGAAAACCATTGAACTACAAAGATGTGAACAGGGCAGAATTCTGGTTGATGTTAATTATTACAGACCCTTTAATGACTTTTGACAATTTACATTACCTGAAAATCTTCCCTAAAGGTGTATTAGTGATCTTAATATTTTCTTCCTTCCCAAATCACATGACATTTCTTTAGAAAGGTAGATATTTCTGATACTTTTATGTCTCTGTTTCTTATTAGAAAGAATGCTCCATAGAAAATCCTCAAAAAGGATGATGTGTGCAGACAACAGGAAGGTAAACAAACTTTGACAGTAAGGGATACTTGCAATTTATTCATAGGAATTTCCATCCAATTATTAATTTGTATATATAGGACAGCAAGAACATTCTACTATATGCTTCTTGAGATATTAAACATTCCTTGGTCTCATACAATTAAATAGATTCATAATTTATTATGCCTTCCTCATAGAAAAGTGAGTCTGTGGAAGATTACATAAAATTTTGTGTTTATTTTCCCATGTTTTAAGCCTGATGGCAGTTAACTGCAGTATAGAGGTTACTTTAATTTTTTTTGGAGACTGAACTGGCTTTACTTTGCATAAGGGGATAATTCTTAGGTGGTGCTTGTTACTTCATTACAGCTACCTTGAATCAAACTTTAGGATCATTCATATGACTACTCAATTCAAATAATGTTTCTATTCTAGGTGAAATGTTGTCATCTTTAATAAGAGGCACCTAATCATCCTTGCTTATTGATGGTGACAGCTCATGACCTATTCTTTTTCTTTCAACAAGGAAACAAACAAAACCACAACAAAGCTAAACAAACCCCATACAGAGGATTCAGCCTGAAGTACTCTAAAATACTGTAGAATTACTAATTATTAGATTCAACCTCTGCATGTGATAATACTGTGCTTTTTCTTTCTTTTAACTGAAGCTAATATATTATTAGGTGCTCTAATTAGACATCATGTATAGCCTTCTAGTACAAATTCATAATACAAATGCATTTGTATTATACTTCAACTTAACAATACCTACCAGCAGGAAACAATGATAAAATACATTCAAGACTACTTTGATCTTTGTCCTTCCTGTTGAATAGTTTTGGTTTGGATGTTGTCCTGCTGTTTATCTGCTTGCTCACATAGCGTAGGAAGATAAAAGATAGAATCAATACTTTGGAATCTCCTATCAGCTTTTGCTGAAGCATTTATCAGTTGCTCTTGCTCTTTCCTCAGGTCCTGTGTTTCATTTAGCATCACCAGTCCTCGCTTTTGGTACTGATTAGTGTGTTTCTACTTCAGAAATAGTGTGTTACATTTCTCTTTCTTCAAGGTTCTCGCTCCTCGTTGTTTGACATTAAAACATAAGATTTCTGGATTAGAATGAGAACAACCACTGTTACTGGTGCTTCTGTCACGTGTTATTACTGCCTCTGACACACCAGGTTAGAAGTTACTATAAAAAGCAGAGGATACATTTCATCATGCACCTGTTTAATGTTGCATTCTGTGCCTTAATCAAATATTGGCAAACTGTTCTGCTGGTGCTGGTGTTTAACTGTATTTAGGGAGAATTTAAGTGAGAATTATCTTCTCTCTATTTCATGGTCCAAGCTCAACTCTATGCTTCATGCATTAACCAGAAAGTTTTTTCCAAAAACAAATTTATTTGGCTGTTATTTTAAAGATGCTCAGTGGAGCGTACAAAATGCAAAAGAAACTAAGATGTATTGAAAACCATGAAGCTGAATGAGATTTGTTTGGCAATATCAACACACATTCAGAGTATCTTGGTCTCCTTTGAATGCATAACTCACGTGAGTAATTATCTTAACTCAGCCTTTTCAGCGAGTTGACTGCCAAGGCAAAAACAACAGAGAATGTCTCATGTATTCAAGGTGCAAGTCCATTCTTATATTTGCAGTATTGTTTTTGAAACTGAATTTTCACCCTGACAGGTGAAACCAACACAGAATCAAGGAAGGAATAGTGTTTCACAAGTATGTAGCACAGGCACTACTGGTATGTTTCTGATAAGGTGAGGTAATAATTTTTTTTTTTTAATAGTTTGAACTTACTACCATTCTGCAACCTATCACTGTTTCATGTCCTGCTACTTCTAAGAAATAGACCTGAACATCATTCACCACTCTCTGTCCAAACAAAGAGCCCGAATCCAATTTATTAGAACAGAATGAATATAGCATTTAACTTCTCTACAGAGATACTATTGTTAATTAAATCAAAGTCCTTTCCACACGCAGCTCTAACAGTTCTATCCCTGCATCCATTCTCCAAACAGTATACGACATTGATGGATAAACTCAATTAAAGTGTGAGCATTATAGAAGTAATGTGGAAAGCTGAAGTGATCTTTACCAATTCACCTTTAAAAATTGCAATAAATATTTCAAAATGAAATGTTCATAAATTATGCTGAGGATACCCGTTACTGAGATTGGATGGAAATTCAATTCAATTATTCTAAGTAAGTTTGCTTTTGGTTAGGCAACGGCGTTTGCTTTGTCTCCAATTATGTTATAGTATCTTACAGATAGATTTAAAGCAGAACACAACTAATGCAAAAAACACTTCTGCTTTTTCCATACCTAACAATGAAGTCATTTGACATTTTCTTGCAGTTTGTCTTTTTCAAGGTAACAAGTATTTTTATACAACCTGGAATAAATGTATGCAGTAATTTCTATTAGAGTGCACTAACTCCTAAAGCAAAACACCAGGGCTTAAAAAATACACATACACAACTCTAATATGTTGAATTACTTCCCCAAAATGTTAAAACTGTGCTTGGGGATTGACCTATTGATTGACACATGAAAAATTAAGTGATTTAGCAGAGAAAAAAACAAAACAAAACAAAACAAAAGAAAATAACAACTTCTTGGTTAAATACTTCTGTGTTTCCTATTAAAGTGAGATGGTGGTGTCCTTGTGTCTGCTTGCACAGGGAGCGCTGATTTTCAGTGTATCCTTTTCACTGTATTCTTTTCACTAACTTTTCTTCACAGAAGGGCTTACGAACTGGCTAAACCACCTAGGAAAGGTTCTTCTCTGCATACAGGAAACTGTCGGGTAAAAGGTTCCTCATTAAGGACCTTTGCATTCCACCAGTCTCCTGAAGCTAGATTTGCTTTTCTGGACTACAGACATCAAGGTACAACTCAGTGCAGACCTCAGGCTGCTGTAAATTATTATGCTGGGAACTGGATAGTCAAGGAATGTCAAGCCATGTTTATGGGGCATTTTTTTAATGGTGAATTATCTTTGACTTGGGTCCTTATTGTTTGATTTATAGTTTTAAGTTCATTACTTTATAATTGCCTGGTTTTAATATCTTTTAGAAGAAAAATCTGCACAGTCAAGAATGAGTTTTAGGAGAAAAATTTTCAAAATTTGCTCATCTTTAAACCTTCAAAACAGAACCTTCCTGAAACACCCGTCTTTAACACTTTTTAATCTCTGTTATTCCTAGGCTGAAATGTTCATTTTACATCATTGAAATATTTCCATAGACATGATCTGAATTTTTTAGAGTTATCTTATTAGGATTTACCCAAGCTTTATTTTGGACTTTGTGTGTATTTTAATAATTCACATGGCTTCAAAGTTTTACTCAGATTCAAGAGATTTCTTCTTGATTTTGCCAGGGTAGAACTGTACCAAAAATATCCACTTTTTTAAAGAGCTGTATTTAAAGATGACTATTTAACTCACACTGGAAATAATTAAATTACTTCAGACCAGATGGGATAACTTTATTGGAATTGAAATGTGCTAATTTATTAACAGCTGCAAGTACCAAAGTATAAGAGAAGAGGGAAAAAATCTTCTTTAATAGCACATAAATATTGAATGCATTGAAAACATATCCTTGGACAATGTTTTTCTAGAACCTCAAAAAAAAATTTTTAATGTTAACACACACTTTCTCCCATCTATTCTCCATCTGTTAAAGCCCCCTGAAATGATAATGGAAAAGATGTCTGTGGATGTGATGAGGTAATATATTTAAATCACTTTTCTCTGAAGATTAGTGTGACACACAATATTTTAAACATACCAATCTCCGTAACAGGTGCCTAAGGAAGACTTGCACATCTAATAGTTTTTATTTAACTAATATGCAGTTAGCTTTGCACTTGGGAGGATGCTCTAGAAGGTAATGAACTTGGCTCGGACATAAAAAACCCAGGGTCAATTTTCAGTTAAGGCACAACTATCCTTCGTGGCGTGGCGTCAGTCATCTCCTGCCTGTGCCCTTGCTCTCCATCTGTAACAAAAAATTGGATTTCCCTCCCAGAGCTTTATAAGTCTAAAGAACTGTTCACAGTTGTGACAGATTCAGATAGTGTGTGGAGTGTCTGACTTCTGCCTCCACAGACAGATATTAAATTCAGGCAATTTGAGAAAGAATCCACCAGATGACATTAGCCACATCACTTAAGGAGGTACTGATGCACCTAATAGTTGTGCAATAAAATAGTGACCTTTACAAGAATATCCACTTCAAGTACAATAGGAGCAAATCAGAACAGTCTATGTGTAACCAAATTATCTTTGTCAGTCAGTAGAGCTGTGTGTGACCCAGTTAAGTGAACACTGGACATACGTCAGTACCAGCTTTAAAGACACAACTAGCTTTTTTTTTGATCTGTCTGTTGACTAGACAGAACCAGGCCAGATTCAGGTAAGAAATCTTTCCTACTATAGGTGGTTTATTCTATAATTTTTCTCAATACTAGGAAGGATGAGAATTATTTTTATTTTTATTTTCCAGTTGCATAAATACCAACCATAAGTGCACATGGGAGCATGAAATATACACCGCTGACAGCAAGTAAGCCCCTCTCTGCAGCTGCTGAACTGTGCAGTTTCTGCCTGCAGGCATGCTCTTAAGTTAGATGTTGTGATAATATTTTACTGGTAATGACCTGGCTGGAGCTCAACTTTGACCAAAGCTGCAAAGGTGGGATTTTAAGCAATGTGCTGCCTCCTTATTTCAAAGGAGATTTTTGTCATTGGTAACTTGAACAGAAGATCCTGCAGAGGAGTATTTTGAGAGTTGCACTCCATTTATGTATCTCTGCATCCTCTACTGTAGGTGAGGCTACTGGCTAAACCGCTTATGATATACAAAATGAGGCAGTACACGCTGTTGAACCTGGGTGTCCAGATGTTTGCAAAAATGACTGTGGAGACTCTGTCTGTTTTGCTTTTCAGATATAAGTAAACCAGGATTCTGCAGTGAACTACAGAGAGATAGCTAGCTAATGGTAAATATTTAGCTGTGTTTTACTCTTTGCTAATGTAGATGACTTTCCATGCTGTCTCCTGTTAACCTTTTTTACATATGTAAATTTTGTAATGATGTACGTGCGGAGTGCAGGCTCCCTAACCTGAACCTCATTCCTATAGGTAAAAGGGAAATAAAAAGTAGGACAGCTGGTATAGTATCATCTAAGTTCCTACAAAAGTTTAGATTCCAGTCCAGTTTTATGAGAATCTTTAGTATGCAATGGAAGATGCATAATGGCCTATTTAAAAAGCAGCTTTAAATAGCCATATTGATAATCATTTTAATTTCAAAAGAAGGTCATAAAAATTGTGTTTGCATGTTTAAAAAAACCCAAGAAAACAGATATAAACCAATGACTGAACCTTCAGCTAAGCATTCTTATTGTCAACAAACAGCCCTAGATTTCCTTTCAGTCTCTTAAGCTGCTTGCAGGCACTGCGGTTTTTCGCTTCCTGTATTGTATTTGGGAAATTGGCTGTGGAGGATGTACTTGGATGATCCAAGCTTCAAATAGATCTTTGACTTTGCCCCTTTCAGTCAACCATCTCTGCAGTGAAGTATGACTTGGCATCAGCTTATCAGACTTATTTTCCTTTGACCTCTGGAAGGTGCTATTCTGTGAACAAAAGAGCAGTGCATTTGGTGGTCATGCCTTCTGCAAGTTCCTTGTGCTGGAGTTCTGGCTGTGCAGGCTCTGGAACAAATGATCTCCACAGTGATTTTCTCAGGAATATGAACAACAAAAAACAAACCCTGAAGTCTCAAATCACACCGGCCTCTTTAGAGGCACAGTTTGCAAGTTGAATGATGATTTGTCTGACACTTCAGTTCTCAGACAGTGACCTTATCTTTGTGAACTGTTTCTGCCTGAAAATGGATTGCAAAAACTGTGGTCACTCCATTAGAACTGACTGTCAGACAAATTGCCAACCACCTAGTGAGCAGTTAGGAAACCTCTGATGTGTTTGCGTGCCCATCTAACATCTAGAGAACCTACTTTGTACACAGTGCAATTCTGTTCTTTTTTATGGAAACGTTAAAGGACGTTATTTGGAGTCTTTTCTGAAGGAGAAATGGTAATAGACTACTGGATAATAAACCAGATAGGGTTCCAATGTTTGGACTAGTGATAATAGTTCAATCATTTTATCTGGACTATACATTATGTTTTTTCCCTCAGCAATAGAGGTTTTGACATGTTTAAGAGCTCTCATAAAGTTTTGGACTAATGGACCTCCATCAGAACATAAGTGCTTTCAAGTGATGGAAAAATTTTTAAACATACCTTAAGGAAAAATACTTTAAGAAAAAAACTTGAGAGGGTTGAGAGACTCCCAGCAGGGTGGGAGTCATCAGCAGTGTCATGGCCTTAACTAGTGTGGCCATGGAGACTCTTGCTATGGTCAGCAGAGAGAAACAGAAACATGATTTAGGGAATATGTAGTCCTTACTAGCATTTTGATGATATAAGTAATTCTATAGAAAAACCTATTTCTCCGGTGACTACAAAGAAGAAATAACTGGCTGTCTTAGATCTGTATGTCTACAGTGAGACGAGTTAAATCCCATTTCTGCTGTCTTTACTGAGGCTTCGCAGAGCCTCAAGCATCTGTTTGAACTGTTAGAGCATCCCAGAGCCCAGCCCATAGCAATTAGCGTTATTCTGAGTATGTTAAACAGTAACTAATGATGCTCTTATTTTTGCCACATGAAGGGTTAAAAAAAATTCAACAGATTTGATCGTAAATAGCCTGTAGATGATATACAAAGAGCTGATTCTTCAGTGGACTCTTTTCATATACATGGAACCCAGCTGATTGTTGACATGGTATCGTCTCAGAGTAGAGTCATATGGCTGGTTATAATGTCTTGAATATAAAATCAAGTTTCTTTAAGATGCAGCAAAGCACATAAGCCCTTGACTAGCTTTAAGCACTCAAGTAGGCACATTTATGCCACAGGCAGCCTTAAATACAGGTGCTTTAAGTACTTTTACTGAATCAGGGCCTGCATGTGTTTACATCAGAGTTTCCCAATTTGGGTGTGAGCAGCAAATGAACCAAGCAAAATATGGAAAGCCTTGCAGTCAGAAAACATGAAAATCAAATTTTGGTCTGCATAAAATTCTCAAACAATCAAAAGGATGAAACAGATTATTACTGATATTCTGTATAACCATTGTATGTAAAGAGGATTATGTAATGAATAAAAGATAAATGCTTTCAGTTAAAAAAAAAAAGATTTACATGAAATTAGAAACTCATTACCATATGAAAGTTATCAGTTCATATACTCCATACCAAATGTGCTTGAAGCATGATTGTCTAAAAGACTTAAAAATACATGATCGCACTGAAGAAAAAGCATTTATAATTTAAATTAACATAATCAGGGCTTGTACCTGTAAGTAGTCAATTTTGCTTTTAAGTAATTTTAATTATTAAATAGAGTTAAGCTTACATTGCAAGGAGATTTCTGTAAAAACAATGGATACAAATAAGATTATATGGTATATTAGAGTTAATCTTTCTTAAGTGTCATTTACTGATTAGGTTTCATTATACCTAGCAGTCTTCAAAGAAAATAGGTAAGCGTTCTCTTTGTGAGTGACCATCTTTATCATTAGCATTCTGATTTGTAGTCTCTCTCACTTCATAGATTTACTCTGGATATGTTAGCTCTAATATCACAATGGTGTGAACCAATAATGAAACAAGCAAACACAGCAGTGAGGATTTTAAAAGAGAAAGAAATAAGACTTCATAGCAGATAGCGTAATATAAGTTCCACTGAAATCAGTAGGCATTCACACACGGAGTAACTCTACTGGAACAGGACTCTAAATAACCCTATAATAATTTACCTGGCTAGGGAGTCAAATGAGCACCTGTAAACTGCTATTCTGAAAGAGTGAAGGCATTTTCCCAATAACAATATAGAACACCATTGGTTTTGTATTCCATAGCTTATTCAATAAAAGATTTAAAGTAAATTTTAATGGAACCTGTGAAGGATTTTCAGAGTCTGGCTTATGAATCACTGTAATTGCTAGATTTTTCAGAAGCAGCTTGTTAACTTAACATCTTTTTCTTACTCTAATCTATGGAATATTTGGAATAATATATGCCAAGATCTATGAAGTGTCAGGAAAGAGCCAATATACTTGACTTCTGCAATATGCATGTACTGAATAGAGCAGGTCAAGCCATTCATTGTATATAACTGCTTTGGGATTTAATCAGTTTTTCTATCTGTGAATTATCCATGACCTGCTAATGATTTTTTTATATGAATGTATGTGTTTTATGTAGTTCATCAAATAATCTTACAATCACATTAGGCTTGTAGAATTTTGCAATTGCTCCTCTGAGTATAATTTGCAGAATGAGATATTCATGTTGGTTACTGAAGTCACATAGAAGTGTATGTATCCTGTTGTTTGTTGACCTAATATCTGCAAACAAGACCACTGGAGTAATTGGATCTTTATAAATAGGGCGGCAGTTAAGAAGAATAGCAAGCGTAGTGAATCTTAAAGCCTTTACAGTCTGTTCTTTGTACTCTTCTGTACTGAAAGGGCATCATACATAGCTGAATACTACCTGCACTAGAAATTTAAGCTCTTGCCTAAGCAAGGAGGCACAAGCTAGACTTATGAGAAACCTCAACACCTAGCCCTTATAAGCAACAGCTGCTTTGGAATCCTTCCTCTCTGGGCATGGTAAAGCTGCTTGTGAAGCAAAATGGCCAGTCAGATTCTACGAAGATCTTCTTGTGTCATGTTTAGTATTGCCATTCATAAAATATTTTTAATAGGCCTTCTCTTGCCTAAATATAGAAATCAAATATATAACACCTTCAAAAGACTTGAGTTGTCTCTCTCTTTCAAGGTCTCCGTGTGTGCATAGTCACATTTCAAACTATTTTCTTCGTATCTCTAAAACTTTTTTTACTGAGTTGCTTAAGGAAACGATAGTTTAAGACTTCTCTGTCTGTGCGCCGTTCTGTACAATAATTTTTGAACCTAGCTAGCCAATTTTGATCAGTTTAGAAAGAAGGATTGAAGTCTCGACATTCTTAACTTTTTTTTTCCTCCCAGAATCAGTAAGTGGAATGCAAAGAGAAAAAATGTTACTATCTCCAGTGAAGAAAACCCTGGCAGCACTGACGTGTGTTACATGTCCTGTGTGGCAGCAGTCAGCTTGCTGTCTTTTGTGTGATTTTATGTGTGATGATTGTAAGAGTCAGGGTTTCTTGTGGTGTTCTGAGAAGGCCCTGAGGGTATTGAGCTGTATCAGAGTAGGTTTCATTAGTTCCACAGTTGATGGAAGTTTTGTTTGTTTTGTTTTGTTTTCGAATGGAAGTCAATGTTTTCAAGTGTCTATTTGAATACAGGAACAAAGAAAAATCTCATTCTATTGCACGTTTCATGATAAAAACTAATTCCTGATAACACCCCTACTCTTCCAGTTGTGATTTCAAGTAAGGTGGGTGAAGTAAATATGTTGGCTAATGGAATATGACTCTAGAGGCCAAGAGAAACACAGGATACCTGAGAGAGAGTGCTCAGATGTCTGGATATATCCTCCCTGCTGACGCTTATCCTTTACTACACCACTCCTCACATGCTTTAATATGGGATATTTCCAGGGGTCATCTGTACCTTCTTGTACTACTAGAAGAGTGTTAATGAGGTTAGGAAAATGTCTTTTCAGTTCTATTCAAGAAAGGAAAATAAAGATAGAAACTAACCAGTGTATTTATTCACATAGAGCAAACTGTTACTTTAAACAAAATTTTTGAAGTAATCCATTTAAGACTGGATAACAATAACCATAATTTGAAAAATGTGAGTCCTCTGCAAAGAAAGAGAGCAGTGCAGAGTGAAGGCCATGGGCTAAAATTCAGTTCATGTGCTTGTGAAACACAGTCACTTTTTGCTTCTCTTCCCTTACCTTTCTATTTCAACTCTGGTGGCTTAAATTTGTATGAAAGTGTCAATCCAAGCTTCACTTTTTGGAAGGGTGGTTTATTTTTTTTTATTGTTTTTTTTTATTAGTGGTTTATTTATTTTTTAAAGACCAACATATTTCTGCAACAGCAGTTTCTTACTTCTAAGTAGAAGGGCAAGAATAAAGTCCTGTACAATACACTGCACAGATCCTTGCCGACAACAGCTGGCACATTTTCTGCATAGAAAGAGAACGTATTATATAAGGAAAAGTTATGAAAAGATGAGACAACTATTTAAAAAATATTTAAAAGTTTATAATGGCTTTTAAAAGTAGGTGATAAGTAAGGAACATAGACAAATGTTAACTACTCAGAAATATCTTAGGGAAAAGAAACAGTAATAGCAGGGTTTTGTAGGAGTTTTATTTCTAAAAGATTAATTTTCAGGACCAAAGTCTATTATAGAAAAGATATTTAAAATCATTATTATTGTGTTACATTTAACGTGATAGCACATCTTCAAATCCTTCTCTGATGCAGGCATTAGGAAAAAGAATATTAGATGATAAAATCTACTCTTTCTTTAATGTTTTAATAAATATAAAGAGTAACAGGGAACAGTTGCTTTATTTGTGAGTTTGATTTTTAAAAGATAGTGAAGTAGTTTTATTAGGGTAAGAGTGTATGATGTTTGGTGATATCCTACCTGTGTCACAAAACAAAGGGAAGCAGACAGGGTTTTTTCCATTAAAATTGGAAACTGAAACAAAATACAAGTGTGAAGGATTCTTTCCTCACTGCATCGGAGGATAAACCATAGTTTTGCCACCTCCTTGAGGTATGTCAAATTGTAAAGCAAGTCTATTTATATGATGCCAGGATAGCTATTCTTGGATCCCAGGATTTAGAGGGCATCAAAGGTTACATGGAAGATGATCTTTATCTGAATGCTGGGAAGCCACGTGCTTTTCCAAGTGTTCACAGAATTTTAAGTTTTATGGTTTACTTAGAACTCATGCTCCAAGGGAAAGGGTAATAAACATAAACAAACTTCTAAGTTTAATCCTTTTGTGGGTCTCTGTCTTGGTGTTTTGTTACTTTATCACATACTGGTTTAGAGAATGCATGATATTGCTGCTGTATTAATTGAAGGAAAATTATTCTGCTGTTTCTTTTGACCATTTGGGATTAACAAATCCACATCCTCTTCAGATGAAAATACCTGCTTCAAGGCAACTCAGCAATCCTTAACAGCCCCCTTTCTCACCTTCATGGTTCTGCCAAACTGTCTTTCTCATGATTATCCATGTATTAGCTCTCTTACAGTCATCTGTTCTTGACAACATGATTGCTTGCAGTGACTGCTTCCACTGTGGATAGTTCTGATAAAGAATATAAACATCTGCAAGGTATGTGCTGCAAAAAGATCTTTGGGTAACTAATCTATGTTCCTATGCATTGTGTGTGGTGGGTTAAGCTGCTCAAGTCATCCAAAATCACACAAGGAGAGCAGCAAACTGCTTAACTAGGAAGTAGGAAATAAAAAATAAATTGTGTGCCTGAAATCCCACCCTCTTACTCTTTACCATGTCACTCAGACCTGTAAACAGGCATCTCTCCTCTAAAGAAATATTTCCTAACGGTAAATGTTTCTAACCAGCTTCTCTAAGAAGTGAGCATGTGTCTATTTCTAAACCAGAGCTGGGCAGGAGTGATAGTTTTAGAGCTGCTGCTTTGCTTCATACATATTCTCCCTAGCACCAGAAAGTGATGTGAATCATAAAGTAATCTGAGTGGGGCTACAATCTCCACAGCAATCTTAACGTTGCCCTTGAAGCTGATCCACTATGTAGAAAAGGATTCAATAGCCACAAGAAAAGAGATAGCACAAGTGAGACCATGACTCAGATAGCTTAAGCATGCCTGCAGAAGGAGGAGTATTAGCATCTACTCTCTGCTTACAGCAGCATTTGTGCAATTTACATTCAGCAGTCAGGGGCTACAAAACATAAACAGCCCAGGGAATTGGCTGAGAGAAGCCTGAGTTATTGAATGAAAGGTTACTGGATGCTATTTTCACCATCTCTTTGCATTTTAGGACAAAGGGTAACTGTTTGTATCACTTGGCGTTAGCACTTTACTATAGGCATTTAATTTAGCCAGCAAAATTATCTAGCTAGGCTTCTGCAGTTGTCAGCAGAGAGACAGTCTCTTCCTGAATAGAGTTCAGTGCCTGTTTGCTTTTTGCTTTGAATTGCCTTTTTCACTGACTGCTAGGAGAGCTTTGCCACATAATCTGTTTGCCAAAGTGGGTACCTACAGACCGTATCACCAAATATCCAAGCTGGTGTGTTTTAACTGTACCGTGAAAGGCACTGTTGGATTCGGCCCCTCACAGGCATAGGTGGGATTGCTTGCATACTGGTTTGCCTTAAAAGTGTCAGTTGCCTTTGAGTGAGGCAGTTCTAGGCATAGAAAGCATCTGTCAGATTAGGAAACAGTTGTCACTTGTAAAAGAACATAACTTGGAAATCCAAAGTGGAATATACCCAGGATTTAGTTACCTTCAAGTTAGGCAGGTGCTAAACTGAGAATTTCAGGACTGTAGTTTTGGATTTGGTATTTCTACCTTAATTCTGTAGTGAGATCCCTAGGTTGCTCAGGCTGACTTTGTGTGCTCTGACATTTTAAATTGACAATTTAAATTTTAATGTTAGGATGCCTGGACCCAAGCTATCAGAAACCAGTAAGTATCCTTTTATTTCCTTACCCTGTGTTTCGTGGCTGCTGTTACAGACATACCTTATTGTGGGATAGATTCTTCAGTTCCTGATCATGCCCTGGGAAGTTGTTTTGCTGATTAAGGATACCAATTAAACTCAGACACCAGAGTGAAAAGAGTAGGCATATTTTACTCAAAATACCTAAATAATGTAACAGAATAATACAGAAAACATACAGTAAGAAAAGACAGAATAATGCACTTAAAGAAATAGGAAAATACAGGGTAATGCATCAAATCATTACTACCTCAGAGAGAGAAGAGTGATTAAGAAAGATACATCGCCACTTGCATACGTTACCATCATCCAGATCCGCAGACGCTGGGGAGCCCCGGTTACAGCGAGGATTTGGAGAGCTCATCCCTGCAAGTGGGAAATCCTACGCGGTGCGTCCACCCATAGGTGAGGCATCCAAAGTCCAAAGCAAGTGGGTCCAACCTTATATACCAAAAAACAGCAAGCCAGAATAATGGTACCTTTGTTTTGAGCGGAACATCTGGTTTCACTCTCACATTAGATTCCCCCAGAGCCTGGCCAGGGCTCAAGGGAGAAGCTAAGGGAATTTCCCTGCTTATCTAATTTATTTATGTTCTTTTTAGAACAAGGCCACGTGTCTGGTCCCAAGGCCGGACAGGTGGCTCCATGGCCTTGTTAACTTGCCCCTACGTAAAGAAGAAGAAAGATACATTCAGGATAGACATGTTTTCATTACATTCATCATCAATAATGAGTATATGATATCTAAGCTACATCTTTCATTAATGAGCATACATATTTCGTTAATGACTGCATACTAAGTTGGCAACTCTGGCTCCGGGCCTATTGCTCAGGCTTCAATACTTCAACACTTTTTGCATCAGAATAGGTGGTTTGTTATCAATTAGTATAACACCTATTAGCACAATGTTTATTAGTTATAAAATATACAGGATTCATCTATAGGTCAGCTCTGGCTTGGGCCGGTTGTCCAAGCCTTAGCACTTCAGAAGTTAAGAGATGAAGTTGCTGAGTTCTTTGTAATGTGCTGTGCTGTTTGCTTTAAGATATTTTATTTTCTGTATGTGAAACAAGACAGACTTTCCAAACAGGAAAGCAAGAGGGAAAGAAAAAGACGTTAATTTGAGCCTTGCTAAGAAACTCGGATAAATGAGTGTGTCAAATAGAAAAGGACAAAATTAATAGGGAAAGACATTGGCTTTTCAAGGTTCTCAGAGGGCATTAAAACAGTAGAAATGAAAAATAATAAAATTATAAGAAGTGCTTGAGAATGTCTTTAAAATATTAATTGAGTGCTAAAAGTGAACAGCACATGCACAATACTTCCTCTCAATAGCAGTAACCTGAAATGACCACCTTCTGTCTCTGCAAGCCTTTAGAGTGCTCTTCCCCTTTGCAGTTCCTTTCCTTTGATACACTTTGACAGAAGAATCAACTCCTGTGGCTGCTCGCAGTGTGGCTTGGTAGCTGTAGACTCCCCATCAGTCTGTGATCTATTTTTTAGAAATGGCATTTGTTCCTCTGAATGGCATCCTGCTGGTGTTTGCTGAAACCTCTTGGCTGGCTGCTGGTTATTCTGTAAGTGTAGAGCTCTCCTGTTGGTTTGGTGGAGGCTCAGGTTGGTAACAACTGTGCTTTTACTCCCTTTTCATTCACCTGCAGCTCTTAGGGTCATATTTGCTTGAACGGAGCAATGGAGTCTGGTTGTAATGTCACTCAGCAGGTTATACCCACATGACATTGAATTCATACTTGAAAAAGGTCAAGAGATTGGGTTCACATGCATCATAGCACTGTATGCTAATGGGAGTCATAACTGGCTGCACCTCTTTGCTGGCTCCCTCAAGTTGAATGCTCCATCACACACGTTCTGCTTGGAGATACAGAGTGGTGACAGACCCACCTGGGAAAGGCAATAGCTGCTTCCTTCCCAGATGATATTCTGGGTGTACAAGGCACAGGATAAATTGTGCTCAAAATAAAATTGCAAAACTCAAGGGCAAAGAAAGTAGGCACAGTGAAACATCAATTGTTTCCCTGTATGCCCTGCCCCAACTGTTTGGGACTGCAGGAGGGAGAGTTTCAGATGCAGGAGTTAGAAAACAGGAATTTTATTTGTTGAAGGAACTGGAGAGGAGATTTTAAAAATAATGCTTTGGGTTAAAACTGAAAATTGGGCTTACACTTTGTAGTGTATGTGTCAAATCCTTAAATCATCACTCATGCAAGACTTCAAGTGAAGACTTGTATCTTGTATTTGAATTTACATCTCTTGAATTGTGTTTTCAGCTAATTTTTAAAAGATAGCTACAGGAAAATAATTTGACTGGAATGTAATACACCTCAAAACAAGAGGTTTGGGGGGTTTTTTTGTGTGTTGCTAGGTATTCAGGAAAGAATAGGTTAATTTACAAAAGCTGCAGCACTCAACAGACATTAATGGAAGTGTGTTTGCACTAAAATAGTATTTTTCCCGTTAAAAAAAAAATTAGATTATGTCTGTGTCGTTCTCACCGAAGGTTGTTTACTTGTCCAGTTAGTCCACTGGAGTTGTGTAAATTCATGTGACAGTGTAGCTTCTTTTGTGGGTCAGAGACAGAGCTAATAATGATAATAAATGGAGAACAGTTATAAGAAAATGTCAGACACTATCATCAAGTCTAAAAGCCTTGTTTATATTGTTTATTTATGGACTACATAATTAGAAAAATGTAAGGTAAGTATCACATTAGTCATAAAGCTACATTGTTCATCTTTTACTCACATGTGCCTGAAGTTGGGGAACTTTCAGAAACATAGATGTGGAATGGAAACCTAAGTAAGAGGACAGGTTGCTATTTGCAAGGCATGACAGAAGAGGAGGAAGAACTTTAAAATTGTCTTGTATGGTCTGTAGGAGAAAATTAAACGAAAGACTATTAAATGAAAACAAAAAAAAACCGCACTTACAAACTGGGTTGCTGCTATTAGATTGGGCTGAAAATAATACCTGTTCATGGAGAAATGTGACAAGTAACTCAAAAAAAAACCCCACCAAAAAACCCCAAAATGAAAAACATTAATATAGTTAGTCTTTTCTTTGTCAGCTGAGAAGCAGTTGAAAGTAATGATAGTTTCTTGGACTATATGGTCATTTCTTGTATTAGCCCTTGAAATTATTGTACAGAAGTAGTACTACTACTGTTAAGAGTTTTAAGGTGAAATTCAGGCATAGTGAGGGCAAACAGCTACCTAAGCATAGTGAACATACTGCTGTGTGTGCTGAGTACACAGCCTGAGCGGTGCCAGCTGTCCAGCCTGCCTGATTTGGTGGCTTAGAAGGGGTCTTGAGGAGATCAAAGAAAGCTTCAGTGCAGGAAGGACTGTCATTTGAAGAAGGCAGCTGCAAAGTTATTTGTAAAACAGGGAAGATGAATCTGAGCTGCTGTTGTAACCTACTGTCAGAATGATGGGGAGCGGGTGGGCAGCAGAAGCCGGAGGACGGCAGGGCTCATGTGAAAGATTTTCTAAATCTTTCCCTAGAGCTGGGAAAGCTCTCTGCTGAAGTGATAGCTTTTATGCCAAGAGGTGGTAAATCACTTCCTCTGAAAGATAACTGCTTTTTCAACAGAAGTCAAAATAAACCCAAATTAGGAGTAAGATATGTTATACCGGTATATACATGGTAAACTGTTAGAGCCAGGACCCTCCCACTGCCTGGCAGCTAGGTGAGTCCCGTGGTTGTGGCCTGCAGGCCGGCCATGGCCCAGGCTGAGCTGGAGACGCAGCCACAGCGGGGCTGAATGCCCCAGGCTGAGGAGGAATGGCAGCCACAGCGGGGGTGAGGGGGAATGGCAGCCACAGCGGGGCTGAAGGCCCCAGACTGAGGGGGAATGGTGCCCAGAGAGCAGGGGTGGAGGGTAGGGCCCAGGTGAGGTGCTGAGGCCCACTGTGAAGGCCTGTTGGTGCCCTCAGGACACTGGCAGCAGTGTGAGCCTGCACAGGGGCACAGGTCCCTCT
Source organism: Strix uralensis (assembly GCF_047716275.1). Taxonomy (NCBI): domain Eukaryota; kingdom Metazoa; phylum Chordata; class Aves; order Strigiformes; family Strigidae; genus Strix; species Strix uralensis. The sequence goes on from NC_133975.1 coordinate 74,386,818, forward strand.
GTTTTCATCCTTATGGGTGGGACAGGGAGCAAGTAGGAAAGCCCATGGGTACCGGTGAGGGCTGGAGGCTATGCTGGATGATGGAGTGGGAAGGGAGGAAACAGCAGAGCGGGTCCTGAGTTCAAGAGATGTGCTTGTGGGTTTGGTGGCCCCTTGAGCTGTGGTCCCCATTTACCTCTGCTCTTTAGCAATGAGGAACCTCACTCTCTGTTCATAAGTGCATAAATATTTCCCGATGGCAAATGTCAGCACTGGCATGAGCACCACTGTGTCTGACTCACTCTGTCCCCTGCTGGCTTGCAGTGCCACAGATTAGCCCAAAATAAACTGCAGCTCCTTTCCTTCTCTTCCTGTAAACGCATAAAATGATTTCTGTATGTAGACCAAACAGAAAGCAATTAGCTTGGGGCTGCTGTCGAACACTTAAATACTACCATTCCCCCTCCCCCCCAACTTCTACTGCCCCTACTAAAACTTTGTGATTCTCTCTCTCCATTTAGAAGGACAAGTAACAAATTTTTCACCAATAATGTATTTAACAAAAAAAGGTGTTTGACACTGGATTTATATTTTCCATAGAGGAGCATGTCTACAAGTTGAGGATTAGTCATTTAAGCTTTCTGAATGCAATTTAAATTGCAAATGTAAACTATCAGAAGGAAACACCTGTAAGTATTAAATCAGGCAACTACTGATTTTCAACTGAATCAATAATTTGTAACAGGACAATGAATTTGTACCATCCAATCAAAACAAATAAGGACTATCTTCTTATTATCATAAAAGCAATAAAAAGACTTGCACAGCATTCTTTAACTAATTTGTCTTTCATTCTGCACAATAAAGATAACAAAGTGTGGTGTTCTCTTCGAACATATTGTGTTACTGTGTATGCCTTTCATCACTATAGTCTGGAGTATATTGTTTTTTAATTTGCTGATGGAAACCATCAATTAGAATTAGCTTGAGTTCTGTGGGAGGATAATGACAATAGATATGAAGGGAACAGAATAGTATCTAGCATAAATTAATGATGCATTTATTGTGCATCTCATTAACTTGGTGCAGGGCTTATTCTATGAGTAAATAACTTATAGTTGTATCAAAAACTGGGAGAGTAGGAGGATTTGGTTAGGGAACCATCTAATTATAGTCACTCATCTTAGAATGAAGGACTCTACTTCTTTGATAAAAATCTGATTAAAAGAAAAAGTATTTTTCCAAATGTCAACATTTTATATACAGTTACAGCATGTGCAAAAATATTCTGACACCCATGTCATTTACTGAGTCTGTCTAAGGCTTGCAAAACTTTCTGTAGAAAAAAATTTAAAAAAAATTTTAGACAAAGCCTTATACCTTCTATAACTTTTAAAAATGCTCTTTGGAATTCTGAAACCTATATCATGCACTTGTAACCATTTCCAGTTAAGAAAAAAAAAATCTCCCTCATTATGCACCTCAATCTTCTGATAAAATTTACTAGGCTATGGTTTTGATTATGCTGGTTTTCTACTTCTCAAATCAAGACAGTTATCGTAACAACTGTGATACCTTCAGCTATAACTAGAAATTATCATCAAGATAAAGAGGGAGGCAGACTTCAAGCTACTGTCATGGGCAGTAGTGAAAACTTGTTGCTTATCAAATTCTGAAAATATACACATGCCCAAGTAAGTATCTGTTCAAAGCTTTTTTCTGTGTGGACACATGGACAAATCCTGGACACTTAACTCAGTAGTACAGTTAGGAAAGGGATGTAGATCCTCCCACAAGGATGGGTGCAACTTTATTTTCATGTACAAATGTGTTTAATGTACATATAAATATATATATTAGTCATTCTATATATTTGTATTTTAAAGGGCCTTAAATATTAAGATTTTTGAAATTTGAATTTTCTTTAAAGTCAGGAATACAGAAAAGGACAATGAAATTGATTCTGCATTTTTTGTTTTGTTTTGTTTTTCACAGAAACAGCCTTATCACCTTATCCACTGGTGATAGGCCACTAGCTATAATGTGTTCTCTGTGAATCTCTAATACTGTGCCATTCTGAATTCACTAATGTATAATGATGTTTTTTAATCTAATGAAACAGGCAGAATTTTTGAAGATTTACCATCCAGTTGCAAAAAGGAAAAAAAAATTCTAAGTTGTGTAATTAAGTCAGCCAAAATGAATTAAAACAGTCAGATCAACGTAGAGCCCTTCCTGTCATCCACTGTACAGTAGGTATGTAATTTCTAATTAATGTTTAAAATGCACTTCACTTGTGCTTGATATTTAATTTATAGCTATAAGCAAAGTATGTAATCTAACAGTAACATGAATGATTTCTTCATGAAAGAATCTGCCTCCTTAAAATTATGGGAATGAGGAAATACAAAGACAAAGGTTGTTTCGTTCTCTTTTATAATAAAAATAAATATTTAAATATCTTATTTGTTTCACCTTTAACTAAATTAAAATTTTATGTGAGACAAGAGCAGCAGAGTAATTGGGGCAGTAATATTCTTTAAGTCGAAACTTGCGAAACATAAAGTCTGAGATATGTGAGAATTCCATGCAGGCTGACAATGTCTGAGCGTTGCCTTTGAAATCTGACTGTAACGCCAGAACTCTGACTCAATGATGAAGAAAATGATCTCCTCACGGTTGAGAGTAATTTAATCAGGACTGTAAAATTTGGGTCTGGCTTATCCAAAAATAGTCTGCACTTTGTAAAGCTGGCTAACAAATTCCTTAACTAGAATTAGATTTATTTACTTATTCATTTGAGTGTTGAACTGGAATTAATAATAACAATAAAAAAATCCCCTAGGCCTATCTGGATATATACACAGTGTAATTATTTTAATAAAAGCAACAGAACAGAACCAATTTAACAATGTATGCTATATTTATGCCTCTTGTGGGGAGGAAAAGAAGAAATACCTCTGAAATATCCCATCTGGTCATTTAGAGGGAACAAAATACAGGTTTGTATCACCTAAATTAAATCTGAGCATGTAGCATTTCACCCTCTTATCAGGAGACATATTCAGCAACACTGACTCTGTGGTTGGAGTCTGAAGGATCTTGAAGCACTGTATGAATTTTTATTATGTCTTGAAGTACTTCTGAGCTTATAGTTTTATCTCACAAGCTATGTACTGTATATATCTGAATGAAGAGTTTTGTTCTTATTGGATTTCTTGGTTGGTGGGAAAGGATATGCTTATTTTGTGCTATTTGTGCTGAGTATGCCCTGATACTGGATGAATAATAAGGCTCATGTTAAAAAAAAAAGAAAAAAAAAGAGCTGTAAGCATTTTTTATTTATCCCTGTCATGGCTTCTCTGAATGTCATCAGTCTCACCACTTCATAGAGTCTGCTTGATCTAGGAATCAGTGGTATGGCTAGCCTTTAGAAAGAGTTTTAAGTTCTTCGTGTTTTTAGAAAGAGTTTTAAGGGCTTTGTTCTTAATGACCCATATACAAGGTGCTCTATAAACTGTAGGATATAGCCTTGGGAAGGAACTGTAAAAAGGTAGGAACTAAAATTTTAGCAACATGATCCAACGTTGCAAATTTATTTAGGTCTTTTTTTCAGGAAGTCTAATTAGGGGAGAAAAAACTCCAACCTGTAAATGTCGAGTTTTAAACTTTTAATAACTGTGAAATATGAAAGGAAGTCTATTTTGATAACAGTGTAGAAGAAAGAGAATAAATAATGAGAGCAGTACTTAAAGTGGCAGACTTGGATTCAGTGTCTTTCAAGGAATGACAGGCAGCACAGACTTCTTGTTATTTATTGACAGAGGAGGCTAGTGACCGTTAGTGATGCCATTTCACAGACTAAAACAACCTTGGTTTAATCGTTAATAAAGCAGTGTTAAATGTCTACCAATGAGAGATGATGGATTTAGTTTTGAGCTTGGACACATGCTAATTTGAGCAAATGGCTGCATGTTGAAAGAAATGGAGAGGGGAGCGGCAAAAATATTAGAAAACTAATCATCATCTTCAGTGAATAGGTACAATTGCCTGCAGATGTTCAGATACTTCACCACTGAACTCTGAAGTCAGTGGAAAAAGATACCAATCCCATACCAGCAGGTTCCTGTCACAGAAGACTGAGGTAATTTGTTCCCTCTTGAGACCTGAGAAATGTAATCATGTATGGAAATCTCCTTTGCACAGGCAAATCACACTGGTGTAAAGAGAAGAAAATGGAACAGAGTATGTGAATTTTCCTGGTCGGTTTGTGTGAATGTGACTTTTGAGATGTCATTGACACAGTATTTCACCTGGGACTGAGTTCATAGATGTTTCTCTAATATTAATTATTAAAAATAAGACTCTCTGCTTAACAGGAATTTATTTTTCTTGTTTGTTTGTTTGTTTTCTGTCCGGTTACGTAGACAAGATACTGCTGAGAACGAGCTGCCATGTGTAGTGCACAAGATCACACTCTCATGCAGGCACCAGTACATGTTTTTGAGTGCCACCTGCTGGCTTTTTGCCTCTTAGCCATTCACTGATCTGCAGACTTTTTTCTGAAGATGTGTGTACTGTTGTGTCAGGTGCCAGTTCCTGAATATAGCCTGAGAGAATACAATTCTCTCATGCCTGTCAGCTGTCTTAGGGAGATGCAGACCAAAAGACAAACAACTGTGTATGCGTTCCAAAGCTTTGCTAGTATCCACATTTCACTGAATAAAACTGTAGGTATTGCTGCTCATCTTCGCTCTTCTACTCTCTTGATAGGTGCAGTAAGAGAAACAAAAAAAACCAAAAAAAAAAAAAAGGAAAAGAAAAGAAAAAGGATCCTGACAAATATACAATGGAGTTTATTATTCTCAATAGGAACAATTTCTATTGAAAACATGCTCCCTACATCGATACGTGAGTGAGGTCTTGGCGAAATATCTATCTGCTCAGTGTCCAGGTGTCACTAAGTAAAATAAGCAGTAGACATCATGTTCATGTTACTGCATCTCTAAAGGGCTTTGCTTTCAGCATCCTATCCACCATTTGTGCATGGCCTGTGTGCTCTGTTTGAAAGAGGATAGAATAGGCACATCATAAAAATGCATTTTGTGGAAATCTAGGTCTGTGATAACTATTTGGCCATAACTGCAGTTGTAGCGACATGATTGGGCTGTTGATAAAACAAAAGAGAGATTATCCTTTGTAAAGGTCTGTTCCGAATAGACACTGTCTTCACTGTGGATGGGAAGTGCGGTGATGAAAAGTACTTGTTTATTCTCCTGATTCCCGTAGAGAGCAGGCAGGAATAAAGTGACTGGTAACTCAAATCCATGTAACTCCCACCGGATTTCTATTTACAAACTGCTAGAAGACAAGCTGTCTCTCCCAGTGGCATTCTCTGAGGAGGCCTCCGTGTTGTCTGTGACATTCATTACACACGTGCCTGCACAGCACCTGTCAGTCACTCTCACCCAGAGAGACACTTCCCGAGACATTTGATGAGTTAGATGAACAAATTTAAAACCACAAAATGTTGGAATTGAGTAAGCCATGGATAACTAAGAAAGCACTGGTAATGTAGACAAGCATATACTAAGACCTAGACTACTTGTTCTATGATTTTTGTATTGTTGTAGTCCCCATTCAGATGTCTCCGTTTTGAAAGAATTTAAGAGATACATTCCTTTGTTTTTAAGCACTGAGAATCACAAATATGGCGTGGTTTGGGGTTTTTTTTGGTTGTTTTGTTTGTTTGTTTGTTTGTTTGTTTGTTTTCCTTGTTTTTATTTTTCTGTTTGATAATTACAGACTTTGGGGTTTTGCCATTGCACTTGTCAGATCTTCCCCATAGCCAGGAACCCAGAGAGGGGGTGTGGCCCTGTGGCAGTCCCAAGGCAGCTCAACTCAGTTCTGAGTCCTCTGCTGGTTTTGACAAAAATTTTATCAAACTAGGGATGTCTTGAGTGAAATGTTTCAGGGTCAGTTCATTGGCATTTTTTAATGAAAATTTTCCAACAGTTAAAAACTAGCCTGGCTTACAGAGGAAGAAGAAGCAGCTCTAATATATAATGAAACAAATGGGAAAAAAAGGGAAGTTGATAGCAATGAATAAATGAATATAAATTAGAAGTTAGGAATTGAAGACGTTTGTAAAGAAAGCAGAAGGACACGAGGAGAAACCTACGGCCACCAGAATTAAGGACTTTAAAAAGTTTTTTAAATTGGAGGAAATCCTAATGATGGTATTCACTTGTTACTATGTGCAAAAGGCAGAAATGTGTGTAATAATGCAGGAAAACTAGCAGTAGTCAATAAACATTTCTGTTACATATTTAACCAACTAATTTTCCGAATTCTGTGCTAACCCGTCCCTCTTTTTTAGCTAAGATAACTAGTTTCCCAGCCAAAGGGTATTCAGTGATCTCATCTGTGTGGATTTAAGAGGCACAGAAAAGAGTGCTACCAGGGAAATTATTGATTAAACAGAAGTAGGTAGAGGTTAGCAGCAGCAGAGGAGTTATAAGGTGGTAAATAATATGAGATAAGAAAAAAAAAAATTCTTAGAAGAAGATTTTGGTATTGCAAGGATTAATTTTGGACAGATTTTAATTTGTTCTTACAGACTCTTCTCCTTATGCTGCAAAATTGCTGCTGTCCCTTCAAATCCCTAGGGTTCCTTCGTAGTCCTCACCCTGGGAAGCAAACTCCTTTGCCTTTTCTGGGTTCTCCAAGACTGATAATCTCCCCTTGTAACCCTTTTTATTCACCGAGCAGGAGTCCCATCTACTTCTCCCTTATCGTCTCACTTGCTGCCTTTCCTAAGTGGGGCTTGTTACAGGTTAATGTGTAAAATTCAAAATTCATGGTGATCCAGAATGCTCCTCCTGGTTCTCTGTGGAAAAGAAACAGGGTGATAGCCATATGATGATGCTGAAGCTGAAATACCTTGTTTCAACAATTAATGAGGATGAAAATGGGTACAGGCTGCTAACCCTGGACCTTTTAAAATCAGCATGTCTTTATAGTAGATGTCCAAATGTTATAGAAAAGCTGTCTGAGGAGCTCAGTGGACCATTGCCATTGCTTTTCAATAAAACTGGAACTGGAAAGTTCCAGAAGATGAGAAGAAATCTATTGTTGAGCCAATATTTTGAAAGGGTGAAAGAGGTTACAATGGTAATTATAGGCCTGTCAGACTGACATCCATCTTAGGTAAAATAATGGCATGGCTGATATAGGACTCAATTATAAAGAATGAAATAAGGGTAATAATAATTGTTAGACTTGTGGAACACAGATATTGTAAAGCTGATATGACACCCTTTTTGGGTGATAGATATAAGAAAGCTATTGATATAGGGAGGCTTTTTTATAGCAAAGGGGGACTTGGGAGGGCAAAGAATTTTGATTAAGCAGCTAGAACAATACAAAGTCTTCCCAGTACACGCCACATGAATGAAGAGTGTCTAAACGAGTGATGAGTAATCATCAAGCAGGCACAGGTCTCATGGTCTTAGTCAGGGATAGCCACACAGTGTTTAAGGGCTTGTCAATGGCCTGGAGTAAACATTAGTGACACAATGTGCAGATGATGCAAAGACTGAGAGATCTGAACATAAAGACCTTAGGTCACTGATGCTCAGAGCAACACAGATGGTTGGTAAACAGGGTATAAGTGAGAAAATCACATGGGGGAATGCTTATAGCATAACAGACTTCATGAGGTATAAAGAAGAAATGATTAGCTTCTAATATATGGTGGGCAATATGACTTGTATAGTCCTTACGGGTTTAAACAGGAACACTGAGCGGGGGTAGAGCACCTACTTGTATCTTGGTAGGTCTTTGTAGGTTCCATTAATTTTGGAACACTAATTCTAGGTGACCACAAAGGTTTCCTTTCATTTTGCAATCTGGTGTTAGTATTAAACATGGATATTCATGTTTCTATTCTTTTAGTGCTAAGAGTCAAGTGTTGCGTGTTTAATTGTGTCACTTAGTCGATAGTTGGAACAAGTCTTAAAACTACTAGAAGAGGCAATGGAAAACTGTGATGCACTTTCCCTGACTAATTTTACATGAGGAGATGTTGTCACCCTATACTGGCTTCAGTTTATGCAGAGAAGAATTTGTCTGGGGTTTTTTTTTTTTTGCTTATTCCACCTTCCTTGAATCACAAATAATTCTGTATCTGTGTGAGGCAAGGTCAGAATACTCTTTCTTTTCCAGATTCTCAAAAGTACTTTAAGGTTATTTTGGAGCTATCTAGTAGATGTATGTAGGTCTGCAATTCCACCAATCTTTGTGCTAATTCTGCCAAGTAGTATCAAGTTACTCTTGGTAATTTACAAATACTGCTTTGTAAAAATGTGAATTTAAAAAAAAAATCACTATTAATACCTCTGTGGTATTAATATGCGGGATAATTTTAGGTATTCCATTTGTTTTCTCTCCTTCATTTTCTCCATCCAAAAGCTTTCCTCCTTTGTAAAATGTGTTGAGATCTGATGAGGAGATGGTCTCTGTTCAACAGCATTTGCAAACAGAAATATTTTACCTGATGCTGTATTATTAGTCTTGAAAGAATTTACATTGTAGACAACCTTCAAAGACATTTTTCTTTGAATAACAGTGCTTTTTCCAGATTATGTGGAATTAGGATTTTGGAAGTACAGGGGGTGTAATTGAGAGCTTCTGGAGGTTAAAAACCCCAATCAAACAATTTTGGAGAACTGTCATTTCTAAATATTTTGTCTGCACAACTACTGATCTTTTTGATCAGTTCAATGGTTTTGTTGTTGGGTACCACTCCACAGCAAAACTGCATTCCTTCTCAGTGAAGCTGAGTTCTGTTTCTTATTTTAATCAGCTAAGACTAAAATTAATAATACTAGCAGTATCTTACTGGACCTTCATTATTCATCTATCTTTTCAAATATTTAATGAATATACTGGATGTCTATTATATTTGTTCTGTCAAAGGCTGTAAGGGAAATACTGAAACATTATAAATTCCAGTTTTTATATGACTGTTTTGGTGTTTTCTCTTTTTATCAGTATTTTTGTTTATTCTGCACTTATTATCTATGAACATCTAAAAATGTATCTCTCTGTAATGAAGAATTGTTTATTTCCTGTTGTTTTTTATTGTTTGGCAGTTCAATTTAGAGGTACTACACTGTAGATTGGCACATCTCTTTCTTTTCTCTTCTACTCATTAGCAGGGAGTCTTTAATCTCTTCTTTCTCTGCTTTTCTTAATAATCACAATATCTCACCTTCCCAGTGGGACTCAGCCTAAGATTGAGTAGAAAATTAGACTCACATCAGGCAGGCTGAACTTGTAATAATGCTGAAGAAGTAATATAACATAACAAATGAGACATTTCTGCTCTACATATGGTTTTAATTATTGTAGCTTTTGGAGTCTAATTCAAAAAATACACTAATGAATTGAACTGAGGTTGAAAAATCTGCTTTATCTTTTAAAATAGAAGTATTCCAGTCCAAACATGCTTTAAATAATCTGCTGTGTTTAAAAGTGTAATAGGAACTTTTTATTGAATAAGAGTCTGTGAGATTCATTATTGTGGATTTTTAAATTTCTTATGTATCTTTGTATTTGTATTTAGACCGTATTGACAAAATAGGAAAAATATTTTGAGTATTGTAGTTATTTGGTCACCAAACTGATCACCAAAGGAATGTTGTTGTAGCCATTGCAAAATCTATTTGGTTTTATTTTCCCCTACTTTTACTGTCTTGGTTTTATTGAGTTAGTGAATATAAGTAAAAATCTAAAATCCCATATTAAATATTTTCTCTGAAGTACAATCAAATGTATTGTCTTCATATATTTGTATTGCCATTCAGTTTCTAGAATATAATCTTAATTTGCCACCAAATTTAATATAATTTTGGAATTAAAACATATCTTTAACCAAATGTCAATTTAAATTACTCATGTTGTATGGTTGAAGTATTTGCACAGATTTGTCTTTTGATTGAGTATGGTCAAAATATGAAAGAGTATTTAAGTTGATTAGGAAGATGATTAAACAACTTTAGGCTATTTTATTTTAAAATCGTTTTATATGTATCTGTAAAATAATATATACTACAGGTTCTGTAAGATTTTTTTTTCCTACAATGGTCTTTGACAGTAAGCAGTCAAATGTAAGATGATTAATAATACTTTACAGGTAGTTGGGTGAGTACCGGCTGGAGTGATGCGCACTGACTTGAGGAGCATTGGTCCTGAGCCTCCAGCTGGAAAGGCCTGGCAGCTCGCACTAAGGAGCTCTGGGGCTCCATGCATTTCAGCAGGTGTGGTCTTGCTGCTCATTCAGTACAAAGCTGATCTGTCAGCCCCTGGTAAAGCAACAGGTCCAGAGATGTATACACACTAACCGGCCAATGCTGAGGATCGGTCAGGTTCAAATTTATTTCAGGTCAGTTAAAAATTTCCTTTTTTTTAATCAGGTTTTGGATCATGTCCAGTGATATTAACATGGTTAGAAGATCTTTGTACTCTACAAGCAACCTAAAACTTGTTCTTGAGGATTTAATGACTTTTACTAGTTGAAGATTTTGCCAAAATATGATCGTGCTTTGTATACATAGATTTTTTTGAGTCTATTTTTCTTCTCAGAACCTCTACATGGCAGACAAACAGTATTTTCTACATTTTAGGGAGGCACAAAATTTTGAAAATCTGGATCAAAAAAGACATTTAGAGTGCACTTTTATTCAAATAATGTTTATCTCCCAAGCTTTCCTGGGTAAACAGAATTTACCTATGTAAATATCTTGGTGGCCGTGTGCCACAGTGATTCACCTTCAGGGACATGAGAGAAATTTGCAGAAACCCCCCAGGTGATCTTGGCTGTCCCTGCATCCTAGGTCAGCACCCTTAACTGACATGTCATTCCCACTGTGGGATTAGGTCCCACTCTGGACTTTTTTCATACGCTGGCTGGTTCAGTTGAATACATGAACAAGTCATGTTTAGATTTAAATCACTTTCTGAGATTAGAAATAAAACATAGGACTGTGTTTGGATATGCCCTTTCTCTTCTTGATTACTTTGTAATCAAGAATAGATGTCCTAAGAGGAGATCCATATTTAACACATGCAGATTTAAAACTCACAAGTATAGCTGGTTTGAAAAGATAATAGTTTAACATTGAAGAGCGTGCTGCCCTTGTTCTCTGCTGTTACATATTTGCAATATTAAGTATTGGCAAAATGACAGGACTGGGTGATCTCTGATCTTTGAAACAGATAATACTGAGTATACTCATGTTACTCTGACAAAATTCTGGCCTCATTAAGAATAACAGTGAAAATCTTCTGGTTTGTTCTGCTAGAAAGGTGCTACATGACTGCTGCCTTTACTTGCTGGTGAACTTTTGAACAGTCCTGATTTTTCTTCCTTTTTGAGGGCAGGGATGAAAGCTGTCCGATTGCTTGTCTACTAATCCCTTCCCAGTAGGTTTTGAACCAGCTGTTCAGCTTCATCTAAATTTGAAGGAAGGTAGGAATCTTGAAGTTGCAAGTTTTATGAAAACCCAAAGCTGGGCAGAAAAGAGAAAAAGAAATGTTTGTCCTCCCCGTGGTCTGAGGGAAAGGCAGGAATATATATATACTCTGGTCAGTCAGCAGAAAAATAACTTTCTAGTGACTACATATGCTACATATTGGCCAGTGGAAAAGTCATAGGGATGCTTAGAAAGGTGGTGTGGAGAACAGTGGGGTATGGGAAGAGATGAGAAAGGAGATGGCTTTATGACAGTATAGATATAGGGGGAAGAGAAGATACATATCCATAAGAATCTGCCTCATCAGTCTTTCTGAGCTCAGAAGTTCTCTTCAAATGTTAATCATGATACTATTGTAGCAATAAAACTGTTTGAATGATAGAACAAATCAAAAATACAATTCTGTGAACAGACCTTGGTGTGTAAAGGAGGAATGCAGTTCAAAACTTTGTCGTTTTAGACTATAGAAACAAAAATTAGTGAAGTTAGCTTCAAGAGAGATTCTTTTGAAATGACTGCTGGGTTTTGGGGATGGGGCTGTGAGAAGGTGTACGCTGGTATAGTAATGCACTCTGAATGTCAGGCTGCTGCATAATTCAGACCACTGTTTTAAACGTCCTTTCTTGTTAATGGAGCTCTTCACATCTTTCTGCTGCAAGGTTTGTGATACTTTGCTATAAAGCACTTTTTCACCTTTTTTTTTTTTTTTTGGTAAAGGGAAAAAGGAGATCTCTACATAAAAAATTAAGCAGAAATTAATTTTATATTTATCATTTATTGAAACCTATGTAGGATAGCTGAGTAGAAGTTTTTTCCTGTGTGATAGTATAATGTCCCCCTGGACTTTGAGTTTGTATAATCTGTTCTTGGGAGTCTGGTTCCCAAGCAAATGTCAGGAGCATACTGAATAGGTGGAAGGAGCAATTGGTTTTGATAACTGATCTGACTTTTCTATCTTTCAAAACAAGATATTCATTTCCATGTTTTCCTTACAATGTCAAAAAAGTTGTACAGATTTGTTCCAAATTTACATCACTAGCATCTTTAATAAAATGCCTTTTATGTCATCTTCCCAGTAGAAAAAGCTTTTTGGTGTATCATCATTTTCCTATTAAACCTGATTAAACTATGTATTCGACAATTGACTGGGATTTGAAATCTCTGGATGGTTATGTCTTGGAAATGAAAGGAGAAGTAAGGGATTGTAATAAAAAAGTAGTGGCATGAATAGTCAGTATAATACACAAAATAGCATAATATAATGCAGACAAAATTTCTTTAGGTAACTCACAAATGTTCTGGTGTAACCTTGTGTGGGAGGTGATGTAATTTTTCTCTTCTCTAAAACCGACAATTTCAGTATAATATTTGAAAGTTTCTGTTTTCCATCCTGTTGTAAACTGGAAAGTGGTAAGAATTACTGTGGTAAAGTTAACTAGCTGTCTATAAGAAACGGCAAACTTTTATTGGTAACTACAGTTGATGTAGCAGGTAGAAAGTTTGGAATTCATACATATGAAGGCGAACAAAGAGCTACATCAGATTGGAAGAGAACTGGGGCAGATTAATTAGGTCCCTGAGCAGCTAGTCAGGGACTTCTGAGCTCTCCGGTGTGCTTACACTCTCACACTGTCTTCAGAGTCTAGAGTTTGCAGATGCACTAAGCAGTAGCCCAACTCTACTCCCATTACGCTACGTGATAAAACTTCCAGTTGAAGCAAAGTTAGGCCAGTTCTGAGCATATCTGAAAATCCATCCAAAGTGTTCTTCAGTGGTTACTCTGGAATGTGGATAATGAAAAATATTTGCTGCTAAGGGTATAAAACATATTCCTCAAGACATTTCTAGCTGTTGTTCTCCACCAATTCAGCATATAAATATACTTATTTTAATACAGCAGTCTTGTCTAGTACTTTAAATTCAACACAGTAAAACATGATATATATTGTTCTGTCTGCATTTGCTAGTGAAAGTGTATGCACATCATAGATAAAAAGTAAAATATTAATTATTTTTAAATACATGCAATTTTCCACCTGGGGACAGAAAGAAAGAAAAATGCTGGTCATGTAGCTTAATGCACTAATAGAAAGGCACTACGCTACCACACTGACAGGAGAGGTATAAAAGCCTGATTAGAATATTTATAACTGGTAGCTTGTAAGCAATCCGGACAAAGGAACATGTCTTTAGATTTTTGTAATGTATTGCATACATTTACAGTACTGTATAAATGGTTATTACTTAGAATACATTCCTTAAAATATGATGATACTTGTTAATTTACAATATATAGCATAGCTACGGATTAATTGTTATCGTCTCTTTTATTTTTTTTTTTTTTCCTTCCACTGGCTGCATAACTAGCTCTATGGCTATCTATTATTAAAGATGTAAGAGAGGAACACTTTAGTTTTCTTCCAAAACCACAGCTGCCCTAGTAGAAATATATCCTTTATATTTATCCTTTGAATTTAGAAGAATGTTTATTCTTATGCATATTCTATGCTGTTGCATGGAATAATGTGATTATAATGATGGTGTACCTGGAAATATAAGAGCAATCTTTCAATAAATCCGCTTGTATGGCAAGACATTGTCATTTAATTTCAAGCAAATGTGACTGGTAGCATTCAATTCATTTTGGTTAAAGTTTGTTGGAGACAAGATCACAGTTTCCTGATCAAAGTGTGTCTTTTTAAGGGGACAAAGTAAAACATAATGACTGTTTCTAAGTCATTTTGATTTTCTATTATTTTTAGTGTAAATCCTAAAGCCCTCCACATATTTATGAGAACCAGGGGCAGGAAACTTTCCAGAAATGCAATAGTAGCTAGGCTGTCTTTGCGGAATTTGTTACTTTTTAGACTTCCAGTGTGGTACCTCGCATCTTGGGCCATTACAAAAGAGTGATTCCCCTTTGTGTTTGGAAGCAGTCAGCTAGGGAACAATCCAGTAAGGAAAATTAGAGATAACTATGTCTGTGGGCCATAATCCAGAGGCTTTGACACCAGAACATCATGTTTTTATTTTAACACACCCTTCCCTGGTTTTGGGGCACCTGAACACTAAGAGAAAGTGTAATTAGATGTATTAAGCAGCCTATTACACATTGCTGCATTCTGGGAGAAAATTGTGTGGACCACCTGAGGTCCATCACCATTCTGATTATACCACAATATCTTAAAACAATGTCATTTACATGTTCATTTTCATGCTGTGTCCTTCAGAATCTAACAGGTGTGATTCTCTGTAAGAGTGAATAGCTTCTGGTTTGTAATCCCATCTTGGCTCTGTTGGTTCACACCAATGAACACCTCATTGTGTCTAGTGGTATTCAAAGCTGTCAGTAGGCCTATAGTAATAGTCAGGGTTTATTTTCTACTTTTAGCCTTGAAGAAATCCATCCTTTGAACAATATGCTACTCATTATCCTAATGGGTAAGGGGACTAAGCAGTTTTGTTGCTGCCTCAATCAGTAAAGTTTATTTTGGGATTTGATTGGAGGTATTTAAGAGATTACCCATAGGTAATAGTTTCTTGAGCAAGGTATAGATCACAGTATGTATAAATAAGGTTGGCATTTTGCCCTTTCAGAAGAAGGCCATAACATTAACAAGATTAAAAATCTAATAAACATTAAAAGTAGGTATGGAGTCAGTGCAGACAAGACAATATGTCTCACCTTTAGGCTTTGTCCACATATAAAAGCTGCACCTGTTTAATTGAACTTGCATTTAAATAAATCAATTTAGTTACAGTCCTGGAGCCCTCATATAGCTACTCCTGAATTGTTTTACAGAAGGCTTATATTGATTTACCTTAAGCAGATTTCTTACTGACTTAAGCTAAATCACAAGAAACTTGTTGCAGACCAGTTTAAAAGCAATCACATGAGTCTGTACTATTTAATGAAATGGACCTGCAAAATTATTTTAGTGAGAACAATGTAATTTTTGTGTTTAGACTTGCTGAAAGTAACTGTCAAGTTTCATATGCATTTACTTTCTTTTGGCTTTTAACATCAAAGATTTCTTTTTATCATTGCAATTTGAAAATGTTTGTTGTCTTAAACTCCAAACCTGAATGCTTTCTAATGTTTAACCCTTTTGCTACTAATCTGTAAGTGTTTCAGTGTGTGAAAGTCATGCAATCAATCATTTGCAGTGTCCATTAAAAAAAACCCTCCAGTAACCTAAATGTTTCTTAGTTGTCAGACTTGACATATCAGGATCATAAAGTGAGCACAATCCTAAATCTCCATTACGTTGGACTCTGAAACATACTAGGTAACCAAGAGAAACACACATGTACAGTAAGAGAATAGGCTGCATACTTTAAAGCCAAAACTTTTCTTCCTTAATCCACAAGAACAAATTTTTTTCCAATTCCTTTTTTATTGTTCAAGGTTGTGTCTGTTAAACTTGTACTATCTTCCAGGCCATCCACAGGAATTAGTCCTTCTGAATAGCTCCTGGCTTAGATTACCACCTTAGTAAGTAGTTGCTTGGAATCCTTCTTGATGGGTGTAATTTAGTGCAGTGGGTCACTTCATAAGCGCAGTATGCTAGTTCTCCCCTTGAAACCCATTCTTAGTAGCAGCCTGACCCAGGGGTTACTCCCAGACATATGAAGAAGTTGTCACTGAAGGGGATGCGCTTGCAGATGCCAAGGTGAGGGAATTCTGTATCCTGATTCAGTTTGTGATATCAAATGTCCTGTTGGGTCACGAATTGTAGTTTTGAGGATTCTTTTTGAACATGAGTTGTAGGTCTCTCTTGAGAATCAGGGCTGTGAAATCTTCTGTGTAAAATCTTCTGGGTAGAAAAATGAGGGGAAAGAATATTCAGGCTTTGTGAATTATGCCGTTTTTTGTATGTTTTCAGAATGGATAGGCCATTCACATTGGATCAACAGCAATTACCTAATTAATTCACATGAAATTGTATAGCAATGACATTTCAGACGCCAGTGTTGGAGGCATTGGATGGTATAACCATTATCTCTCAGGTAATTTCTCACTTGTGAAGGAATTCTTTGTTCTTAATTGGAAGCAAATAGCCGCAGTTTGCTGCAATGTAAATAACAGTACCTGTAGAAATTCTACTTTTGTAATGGACAGCCCTTTAACGAGTGTTTTGTATTTCACTGACTGGCAGGAAAACTGGGTTCTAGTTATTGCTCTTGCTGCAGTACTGTAGAGCCAATGCTGTTATCTTGTTCTTTCTCCTACCATTGGAGTTAGTTATTATAAATAAATATTCAGTGAGCAACGGGCAGACTGTTTCTCTAATTTTTGCTTAGGATAATCTCCTGGGGATGGATGGATTTGGACTATACCTGGTCTGCAGTATTTCTTTCTCCCTGTTCTTTCTGATTTTGCCTTTTGTTTTGAGCACTAATTGCACTGTGGACCTGAGGAATCCTTCTGGAGAAAATGTTTGTTGAAACTGGCATGTTTCTAGGAGCAGTTTTGGTTGATTGAAACAAAAAATATCTCATTTTGCAAGATGAAGTTTATTTGCTTTTGAATTAACTGGGCTACAAAATAATTGGAAGATAATCTGGAAAGTTTTTTTAATTGGGATTTTGGTGGTACTTGGTGTAAACTTCTGGTAGATTGTGTCTGAATTCTGAAATTCAAAGGCAGCATATCTTGGAGGGTGGTAGAGGCTGTATTATTTCGAGCCGTTTCTAACATCTCAAAGGACAGAACTCAAAACGGTGGGCAAACCTGCAGAAGTTCAGTCATGTTTTTAAATCCCCGCTTTGTAAAGCGTGTTCTTGTAATGAAGAAAAGGACGTTAAAACTGAGATTATAAAATTCAGGCTCTGGGCAAATGTAATGATGATACAGTTTTTTTATTATACATAGATACAAGAAGCTATATTAAAAAAATGCATGAGACATACAGTTCACAGAAAAATTAAAGAAGTGAGTACAAATCATTATTCTGGGATGTTAAAGTAGCATATGAAATAGTAGGTGGCAAAAGGAGCAGCAATGATCAATTCATTTTGCTGCTGAAGCGAACAAAATAGCAAAGAGACAGCAGGGCCACTGAAAGGATGAAACTTTGACATAACAGAGGGCCAAAATGAATTCTTCACCCTAATGATTATGAACTGTGGAGGTGGTAATATTCCAGGAACAAAGAAAGATTTTGCTCACGTTTTTTTCCCTTTCATTCCTAGCACATGAAACATTAAAAGTCTTTATCACTATATGAGAGCAGATGATAATAAGGCAATTAGAACGATCAAAAGCTGACAAAGAATCAGGCTCAGAAGAATCTTATACTAGGATTCAAAAATTTTATCAATAGAAAAAGGAAGGTCTTCTGCTAAGAGGACTAATAGATGTGATCAGTGGTAGGGGAAAGATGGTTTTGTAGAGTAGTGGGTACTAAGGGAATGCACTAAATTTTCTTGGGAAGATATAGAAATACTGGCAAACTACAGGATATTCAGACACAAAACATGTCATTCACTGAGAGGTCTGTTGGCATTGATTCATAAAGAGGACACTGGGACTGATAAATGTGTTTCGTTTGAACATTACTAAATGAGTAGATAACAGTGAAAGGGCTACATGGGAGAATTTATTGAGGTTTTAGGAAACATTTGATACTTAGATGGATTTACAAAATCATGAAACATTATATCAGCCAAACCTGTTGAAATAGAATGAGGAGTAGTGTGGGCTGAGCAAGCATCCAGTAATAAAGAACAGCATGAATAGAAAATGCTAACGATTTGCTTATGCTCTTTACAATTCATTACTACTAACTTATTAATATTACTAATTATTAATAAAAATGTTTACTGGTTTGTGAGAGAAATTATAGAAGATCAGTGGCAATATCTCAGATTTTGAAAAAACACCATTGCCTTAATGGAGAATTAAAAATTACACATGGTTTACTATCTGATTTGTCTATGTGCTAATGATACATACACTTGCCGACATTTCCTTCATTTCTTGTGTCATCTCATGAACCTCTTGCAAACTATTGATCATGGTGAATGGGAGGAGCTGCAAAGGAAGTATCTGCTAGAATCTAGAACAGTTAGAAATAACAATATAAACAAGCACAGCTAAACAGATATAAATTGAATTGCCTCACTTATTCCAGCTCTCTCTTTTTATATACTACTGCCTCAAGATGAATCATATGCTCCCGGTACAGTCTTATTACTTCATTAAAGTATTTCCAGTTTGTCAAAAACTATACAGAATGGCATCACATCCAAAAAGTATTATCATCTTGTTGGAGAGAAGTGAAGGTAACATTACTGTGATTCATTTTTAGTGCTGTGTAATACTTGGAGATGTATCATGAATACATTTATTATTGTAGTGGAATAAACCATGCTGTGCAAAGACCTTCTTGAAGAATAGTGTTACATGTAGGGTATAGTACAGTACATTACAGCTCTGCTGCTACACTTAGGACTTGGCTGACACTTCCATTATCCTCTCCTGATTTATTGCTAGTGTTCATATTACAGAAGCATCTAGAAGTCCCAACTGAGATCGTGCCTGCGTTGCTCTGCAGAGCTTTTACTCTGAGTGGGGAAGACGTGGAAAGTGGGAGGTAGAAACAAAAAGAAGAAGTGACTTGCCCAAGACTGAGAACCAATTCACTAAGGAGGTGAGAGATGAGAGGGGTCTGGACTGAAAGCTGAATAACCACATAAGCAGAGACCTGAACTTGCAGAAATTTGCTTTAGCTCTCAGTGGGCTTGTTAGCTCAGCTCTCTGGTAATACAGTCTCACAGTTTTCAGCTGAGGACGATTCTGCCAGCAAACTGAATGAGTTTGCACCTACCTATTTTATTGCTAATGGCCATATTCTCACTGACAGCACCCAGTTTAGAATCTGTATTTCCCAATTCTCGTTCCAGAGAACTCATCACTATATTACGCACCCCATTCAGATGGATTTTTATGTCAGGTATTGTTGACAATTTATTCCAACTGGATATTTGCCTAAACCCCAGGTCTTTTTGTTTTAAAGTATTTTATGTAGGTCAGGTGGTTATTTCCAGATAAACAAATATTGCTCACCTAGTTTATATACAGTAATCATTGTTTACAATGGGATTGGATTGCTGTGGGGGAAAGTACTAAACAACACACTGCTCAGTAAAAGAATAGGGTTCTGCAAATATAATACCGCAATTTTTCTTTGGCTGTTTGCAAAACATGTTAGCGAATGCTCTCTGGTTTAGTTTTTATATTAATCAAAGGTATGTTTGTAAGTACCTATTTTAATATGCCTAGAGAAGGCCTCTATCCTTATATGAATTATTAAGGCATAAAAATGCTCTATAGTCTTTTCAGAGATGCAAGGGATAATCAGTCTTAGAGTTTGCAATGAATGTTAAGTATTGATTTGCTAATATGAAGTAATTTGTGTGATCTAAATACGGTGCATACAATGTGTGCAAATTGATTCCAGTTAATCATTTTTGACTGTTCTCCTAAATCTTGGTAAGTGAAAGCCCTAGCTTTCCCTACTTGGGTTTCTTGGTGGCTTTCAAAGGATTGATTTTTCCTTTAAATCTTTGGGACCCAATCCAGTATAGTGCTTGGTGGGCTGCTTAGATCTAATCACGTGACCATCCATAATGACTTTAACAGAAAAAAACTGCATGCTTAAATTCAAATGCGTGTTGACATATTTTGCTGTGTGAAGGTCTAAGCTTGCATCTTATTTGATTTTCAGTTGATAGTAATTATTGGACAAAAACGTCAGTTTCATGTTAGGTGATACTGGATTAGTTTAAAAAAACAGAGCAAAATGGAATTAAATTAAATGCATCCATTATACAGCACACACTACGCTATTAATGAAAGGTTTAAAAGGATTAATTAATCTGAACAACTCATAAAATTGTTGTTAAACAGTTTTGATGGAAAATGCATGTCTTCTTACTTTTAAATTTATCAACCTGAAAATATAAAGAGAAGTATAAACATTTTAAAGGAATGCTAAAAGCTAATACATGTTTATAATTTCTATAAAATATCTTCAATATATTTATTAAGCCATTTTAAATAGAATGGTCATACCTGAAATATGTGTGGATAGTATGACACAAAAAGACAAGCTTGTAGATGAAATAAATTCAGGCATTATTAAAAAAAATGTTAGAAGTCATTATTAGCTGCTAGTATCCTGATCACAATGCACATTGACTTTGCAAATTATAGTTTGCCTATCTAAAGTCTCCACAGCAACTGAATTTGAGTAACAGAGTACCTCTCTACTACCACTTTCAATCTACTCTTTTGTGTTTTTAAAACAAACCAATTATCTTTGGGCTTTCTGAATTTCAGTAATATATTGAATAGCAAGTTACATACTATTTCTTTCCCTACTGTGATCAGATGAACCATAACCCCACAAAAAGCTTTCATAATACACACAAACACATCTAACGTACCGACTTATGCAGCTGCATGGCCATATCATTACTCACATCATTTTTTGTTTTTTCAATGCATATTTGTGTGAAGATAAATGTGTTCATTTGAATGTTTATGGAAAGTGACTGAAATAAGTCACAAATGCATCATGATGTATCTATAATTGAATGCATATTTGCAAATGCTTTTGCTGCTGCTTAGTGGTGCTAGTGCAGTTTAATTTGTGATCCTATATTAAGAAATGGTTTCTATGTACACCTTTAAAATTGCCACAAGGAACATGACAATAATAGAGTGTTTCTATAATTTATTTTTTTTCTCAACTCTATAGAAACCAGTAAGACTATGATGCTTTAGAGCCTTCTGCAAAGTTAACATGGAAATCATATAAAAAAGGAAACTAATTAATGGGAGCCTATATTCATTGGAATCTTAGTCTTTCCTAATTGTAATGCCACTGCGCGATGATTCAGGACACATAAATGTATGCAAGTGAATAAGTTAAGACAAGAGACAACAGAAAAGCACTGTGTATTAGCTTCCATCATCTCCTACCCCTCAGGAGATGACCATCTGAAAACCATTGCAGAGTTTAACATGTTTGCAAGAATGGTTCTGATTTTCAAACTGAGAATCATTAATAGAAACACAAATTCTGAAAGGATGTTATTTAATTAGCATGTGAAAGAGGGCAGAAATGAATGTGTGGTTTTAATAATTGATTGTCACTACATAATAACTTCGATATTAAATGTGCATTAATTATGTTCAATGCAAAGCATTATGGTTTTCTTTTCTTATATTGCTATGTGCATACATTATTGTGAGAAAAGATTTTGTCCCTTCCAAAAGAAGACTTAAGATCAGGGTATGAAAGCAATTTACCTTGTATATAATACAGTGGGACAAAGTATCAAAATTCACTTTGTCAGCTACTTCCCACCAAGAGACTGTGTGCTCCTACCATATCCTAAATGCAGATTGATTCCGGTCTCCTCTAATCCCTTGTGAAGTTCCCTAGTTTTGTAGACTCACATAGGTTAGACCAGCAAAGGCCACTTTGCTGATGCAGATACACAGTGCAACTGTCTACACACTACTGGCTTTTATCTTGCACAGTATTACAAAGGGATCACATTTCACCTTCTGACATCTGACATAGCTGTGCTCGTAAAAATTAGGTACTTTTTTAAAGCTATACCAACAAAACAGCTAGTTTGGTAGAAAATACTGTATCTCTGTTAAGAGTGTTTGCTGATATACTGCTGTTGGAAAACCCTGATGGTGCAAAGGAGGCCTGAGGCAGACTTCAGGTCTATAGTGTCCATTCCTGTATATGATACAGGAATACCACATTAATAACAAATCCATATATAATATTAATAAATGATAAAGATAACACAGCACTTATGATACGATTCAGATATCCAGATTCTTACTGAACTTTCTGAACCTGCAGATTTAGGACAGATTTTCTCTTAAGTACTTCTTAGTAGTTCTTAAATCTATCTGACTTAACCTAAGATACTTCTGTTTCCATGATTTTGGAAGGTAAATAAATAAGTGTGAGCGAGGGAAGGAAGGAGGAAAAGAACAAAAATTTAAATGAGGAGTTTGGCAAAGTGTCACTGAACTTTCTTTCCTGATACCTACTTCTGGCTTAGGACTGCAGTGATTTTTGGTGAAAAGTGTGTTGGTAGCAATGGAAATATCTTTAATAAACCAATTCATAAGTTTCAACATCCTTCATTGTATCTCATTTTTGCAAAATGCTGCACTGTAGAGCTTCATAAAATGAACAAATGAAGTTAATTAATGCCTTTTCACCAACTGTGCTTAATCGAATGTTTTTAAAAATCTAAAACTAATCCTAAAGAGAATTATATGAGGATCTGATGGGATTAAAATTATATTTAATTATGCTTAACAGTTTTTCTATACAATTGCTTAGAAACTGTGCTCATATAATAGTGTGATGGACACCTAGATTATTTAGAGCAGAGCCTGGCTATTTGTCTTGCTGGAGGACAAACACTCCATTGCTCTTCCAGCACAGAATGTGTTTCCTTCTGTGTAATAGCTGCTAACCTGGACATACATGCACACCTATGAAAGTAATTATAATCTGTGAACAGCAAGCAGACACCAAAAGAAGTTTTGAGTGTGTGAAGATTCTGATAACCATGGGTTAAATTAAGGAAGTGAGGTGGGAGGGCCAGGTTAGGGTGCCTGGCTGAGGTCCTCCATGGGGTGCAGGATGGGGATTCACCGAGGCAGGGGGCTATGTGGTGCCCTGGTTACCTGTTCCAGGAGTTCCTGCCAGCAGATCAAGAAGCTTTATTTGTACCCGGGCTCTCTAGAGGCAGGTCTGTCTATGTGTTCTTCAACATATACTGGTCATTTTGGCCCCCGTACCACTGAATTCCTCTGGCTGCTGCTGTGCCCTCTGGCATAAGAAGTCTTTAGGTTCACTCCATCCACTGCAGTAGCTTCTCAGAAGTGTGATGCTATTGAAATAATGTACTATTTTCTCAGTTTTGTTTAACTCAGTAAACCTCGAAGAGCATTTAATGCAAGGGCTGAAAGGAACATCTTTTTTTTGTCAATATTAGGCCTTTCACCTTGCCTTGAGCTCTCAGTTTGCCATTGACAAGTATAAAATGACAGGTGCATGTTTCAAGGGTTTTTGTCTTGTGACAGTTCATTTCTTAACACTGTCTTATTTTTAGTGGGTGTTCCTGCTTTAATTTCGTGTTGTGTGTTAGAGTCAGAACACAACACTTGGAACTCTTGCAAAGCATGTGCTTTGGGTAATCTGCAAATGTGGCTTGACACCTTAATCATTACTCATAGATATGGCACAGCAGAAAATATCTGTGGTCTCTCTGGCTGTAAGATCAAAGAAAGTGACTGATCTATCTAGAAGAAATTCTGGCAAGCTTTCTTGACAGTCACCTTATTCCTTCAAGAATAATAGAACATTTTTAAGATGGAGGAATGAGACATAAAGAGTTTTGCGTACAGTCTCAGGGGTACTCTGTCAGTCCTGACCATGGTTTATCCCTTTTCCAAAAAGTACTCAAGCCTTGTACCCCACACAAGGTTCCTGGGGTAGAGGGGCTTGTACTAATGTGCTTGAGATGAAAGATGGGGCATCCTAGGCTGGTTCATTAAAGAGAAATAACCTTAACATGCATGTTTCTCAAGCATGAGGAGGAGGGTTCCTGCCTTATCTAACCTCATTGTGTTGTGGGTCCTGAAACATTTAGTTTTCTTTTAGAGAGTGAGAAAGATTTCTTCAGAGCTTATAATCCCCTTCCATTTCTTGTTTAAACACTGTAGCTTTCCCCCCCCCCCCTTTTTTTTTTTTTTTTAGCCTGAGAGCCTTTTCAGTTTGCATTGTTCTTAAAACACTTCTTCACTTGACTGAAACATCAGCCAGGAGCTTAATAATTCAACTGGCAAGTAAACAGAGTCATAGTTTCCCTTCATGGAGAAAATACTTAGTAAAGCATTCTGCCATAGCTACAGAGTCCTGCGGCATCAGTTGCAAAGCCTTAACAGAATGGCAGCCTAATTGTTGCATGCAGCTTCACAGAGCTGTGGGAGAAAGCAAGTCAGAAATGAAGTGGCTCACTTGATATCAGATCTGAAATTATTTAACTCAGTCAGGAGCAAATGAGTGTTCTGTGTCTAATCAGCACACCCTTCACCAATGTTTACCCAAGTAAAAGGCAAATAAACTTTGTTACACATATAGTTGTAAATCTTAAATCTGGCTGTTGACCATGTATAATAGTGAGGTTTTATTAAACTCAAATCTAACAAGTTCTTTCATGTAGTTGAGGATTAGATGGACCTCTGAAGGTCACTTATATTCAGCAGCAGTGCTTCATAGATGACTGTGTAAGAACCACTGTTTAAAACCAGGCACAAGTACTTTGAAGGCATAATCAGTATATAAAATCATTGTATGTGGGTAAGTAATACCAATTTAACTTTGTCTCACTTCAAAGGCATTACTCAGCTCAACAGTATCCTACCTCTCTGAGCTGCGGGATTTCAGTTTAAATTTATGTTTCTGTGTCTTAACTTCTGTTTTCTTTGTGATTGGAAGAACTCTGGGACAGGGACTGCCTTCATTTCAAGTATGCTCCGCGCTTGTCAGGTATTCACAAAGATCATGTTCATATGTACAGCATATTACTTTGCACTATTACTGCCAGCATCTGGAAAACACAAAGAACATTTTGGTGGTCATCTTCTCTTTAATCTGAAGAGCAATTCAATGGTACCTTTGCAACTTCCTGTGCATAGTACAGAAAAAAAAAAAAAAAAAAAAAAAAAGTGTTTTTCCTTAAACAGTGGTGGTTTAAGCTTAACCACCTTTATTTAAAGACATTAGTTTAGCAAAACTATTTTTATGGCTAGGATTGAGCTACGTTCTTCCTTTTGAAAATAGATTGTGTATCAGGAAAATTTTCCAGCTCCTGAATATGTCTATTTTTCTCCTAACCATCACAGAGATCAGAAACTGAGGAAGCCTGTTTGTAAAGCATTCAGGATACAGAACTGCATTTTTAAACTGATAATTAAAGTTGAAAGCATACTCTTTTTTTTTCTTTTTTTCTTTGAGGATCCTTATCAAGGATATAAATGTGTAAAATAGAAAGAACATCTGGTAAAAAATGAGGACAGTATACTGCTAGTTTCTAACATATTAGGCTATCTATTTTATTTATTTAGTCAGCTGAAGCTTAAATAATCAGGAAACATTAAAATTTAATTCCTCAACAGATGTCAGCTCCTGAATAAGAAATCCTGTTGCAATGCTCCCTGTATCCACAGGACAAAGCTGGAGGTGGGCAGAACAGGAGCACAAGCCTACTTGCCTTACTCCAACCTGAATCTTCAAGTAAACTGAGAGATGCTGTATAATAGGTGAACAGTTTTCATCTCTTTCCATCCTTTTGCTGGCTATGCTACTTCTTCCAGGAAGATATGCCTTAAAACGACCTGGGCTTGCCACTAGGTATTTATAAAAGAGAACTTTAAATTCTTAGTTAGCAGAGATCTAACTATGTATGCAGATCTTGCAGATATTTCTCCAGCTTTTGTTTTAGACTACCAGTAATATAGTTTGTGAGTGGAGAAAGATATGAAGGAGCTTTGCTGGCTAGCCAGCATATTAAGTCATAACATTTGACAGTGTTGTTCACTATTGTAGCAGGGATCAGTTTATTAATAGTGAGCCAATATTGGGAAAAATTACAGGAAAGTCTTGTAACATGGTGTTCTTGTTAGCCTGGATGTTTCTCTATGTGGTTAACCACTGTCATTCGGAGGGTTGTGTCTTTATTTTGCTCAGTTAAGTTGCCATGTTGTCATTTGGACATCCTGTCATTCATCAGCAGGAAGCTGGGCAGTACTTCACTCAGTCTCTGTCAGAAAGTGGCACTGGGGCTCTGAAAGGTTGCATCTACTTGAGAGACAGAGGTTTATTCTGTTAGCCTGTATAACAACATGTATAACAAAGCTTGTTCATTAAGTGAATTCTCAAGTTCACTGCAAACAGTAGAAGTCCTGGTTTTGCATTATAGTACATCAGGATTTTGCTTATTCTTGCTTACTATTAGCACGGTGCTATTATGTGCCATCATTTACATTGCCACCACATTTACAGTATTTGAGGTTCTGGCCTTTGTCTTTTCTTCCCCAGTACTAAAAATGGTAACTTGCAAAACAGAATGCATTACAGGATATGTCCTTCACAAAGAATAATAACAAGAAGTAATATGTATTGGTTTTGTTAAAAATTGTTCATTTGTCCAAACAATCTTCATGATTTTTCCCATATACTTTTTTTCACCCCTCCACTGATTTTCATATTCACTGTAGTTTCTTTTGAAAAAGGACAGCCTACTTTTCTCCTACTATAGGCACAGCTGAACACCATAGGCTTGAAGGTCAACTCAAAAACTGTTGGATATTTTTTTGTGTAAAAAGAAAGGATACCAAGAGAGTCAGTTTGGGTGAAAGGAAATAGAAAAGAGCAGAGAAAAAGAAACAGTGCTATGAAACTAAATAGAGAAAGAAACTCAATATTTTTGGTTCATAGCAGCTATCTGAAATGCTTTTGGATTCAGGACTGCTTAAATACTTGTTGTGTTATAGAACATCAGGCTTTTACACTTCTGCTCAAATGTGTCTCCTGGACAAAGCTTTTGCTAACACAGGTAAAAGTCACAATTGGCTTTGGCCAAGTATGGTGGTGATATGGCCAGCTGAGGATGAAACCCAGCACAGCGGCTACAGAAAGTGTAGAGGGGCAGATTAGTCTTCCTAAAATTTGTTTCTGGTCTTCTCTTGCTATGTATTTGTCTTGTCAGAGGATTTTGAGCAAAGACAAGACAAAAACGTATAATTAATTAAACTCACTTTGTTGCCTGAAGGGCTTTTGTAGAGACGCCTTAAAAATCTACTATTCCTGATGGAAACAGCTCCATTAGTTTAATTTAAATACAGTGGATATAAGGAATAGGTAAACTACAACTTCCTTTCGTTAATGCTACATAATATGCCATAGAAAACTTATCATGTGGGCTTGTTGCTGGAAGGAAGATGTTTTAAGAACTTCCAGTGGGAAGAAAAGGTAGCATTTCTGTCAAGACAGAACAAAAAAAAATTGTTTGTTTTTTATTACCTCTGTTACCACTCTTCTGTAATGGAGACAAAAATTCTGAATTTATTTGCAGTAAAAGCCCGACAGTGTGTAAGATGATGAACAGATAAATACAAGATTTTAATTTTAGGGCAACAGATAGAATAGAATTTCTAACAGAATTAATTCTTCAGAACTATTCTCTTGATAAATGAAAAGTGAAAGGAGACTTTTCATGTGCAAATGTATGGAAATTTATGTTTTCTTAAGGATTATTGTACTGTGTTTATGCTTTTAAAAAGAAACAGCTCTCTTCTAGGGTCTGAACACATAAACCCTTTGCTGCTGTGACCATATTATGTTTCTAAAAAGACATAGAATGGAGACACACAAATTTAGTAGCTGTCTTGTATTGTACGTGAAATGTGGAGTACTGCTAGGCCTGAAGGCAGAGGAGAAGAGAGATAGTGTCAGGATGTCTGGAGTTTTTTCCCCAGTTATTAAACAAGTGAATCTCACTGCTTCTGTAGTTGCAGGAGCTCCTGTCTCTTACAAACTAAAAAAACCCCCCACCAACAGAAAACCAAACTCTAGTCTTTAGAAAATGCAATTAAGCTATTTTGCTTGGTTTGGACTTATTTTGATGGTAATGTAGGAAGGGCATATGTTTCTTTGAGCTTGTGCTCACAACTTCAGTCTTCTGAGACACCTTTGACACACACTGAATTGGAGATATTTTTCCCCTCGGGGTGCTTGCAGATGATATGTAAGACTGTGATTTTCCCAGCAGCAGCTTGAATTGGTCTGTGCTTTAATGTTACCAAACAACTATAAACGTGAGGATGGGGATTCTCTCACCTATATATCTATAATGCTATTTGCATATACAGTCAAGGCAAAGAGCAGAAAAAACACACAGTTATCTGCTACCGTATCTTAAATCCTAGATAAATGGTTGTTCAAGTTGGCTAGAATTTACAGAGAGCACAGCTGACACATAAGCATTTATCCTGATGTTCTATCTTCCCTATTTCATTATTAGGTAAGTTTCTTTCTTTGCATTCTAAAATATTAATTCCCTTTGTTTTCTGCTACTTATGAAAATTTATTTCATGAGCAATTGGTACTGAGTACGTCTACTAGGAAAGGGAGTAGCTGTTCTTGCTATGTTAATTGATTTGCAAATTTAGCCGTCAAAAAAAGACCCTGAGAGGAAACTGCAGTAAAACTTTGTTTTCAATTAAGCTAGTATCTCCACAGTGGTGCCCTGGGCTGCTATGCAAGACTCCTTCACATCTAGACTCTTGGAAATCAGGCACATCACAGAGGTAATGCCGTTGGCCCCTAAGGGAAGGGAAGAAGTCAACCACAACATACCTCTTTTGGATGAGTCAGTCGGAGTATAATTAGCTGAGATGACTGCAGGTCAGCCAGGATTCAAAGGTATGACAGTGGAGATCTGTGAATAAGAGAAAAAGAAAAACAGACTTTTGCATAGGCTCTCCCACATTGTTCAGCACAGCATTCATTTGCTTTTATTGTGTTATGGAGAAAAGACAGAGGAAAAGAAACAATCGGCCTTTCCAGTTACCAGAGTAAAAAAATAATTTAAAATTTGTATGCATGAAGAATTAAGTTACACCATTTTCTTCCGTGTGCGCTTTGGTCAACAACGTTTAATAATTTGTGCGTGTGAAGGATTTCTCTTTCAGTGGAAGCTACTGACGGGAAAAGACGTCTTGACAGTAGGTGGCAGTGCAGCTCTTTCTGTGCAGAATTTGAGAAAGCAGCATAAATCCAGCATTTACAAAGTACAGCCTTTTCCAGATGCAGGCCTCAGGGCCATATTCAGTCCTGCAATTCACTTCTCATTGCTGGGGATGTCTCGTTAGGAGATTAACTGTTTAAAATGCAGTGCTAATGTGAAAGTTTTAATTGGGAAATCCTGTGCATGTTAAATTAATCTTAAGTACTTTTATCTAGAATGCCTGCTTCCTTTCCACAACACTTTGTATTTTTAACTACCTCACATTCTTTTACATCATATTAAAAATCTTGAAATAGACCAACAATGCTTTTTACATTAGAGTTGGCTGAAAATGCTTTAAAAAACTGCTTTTTGAAGCCTCCTGAATCCTAAAGTACAGGGATTCCTAAATGCAATGTGAGCTGAATGGTAGCAGTATGATAGTATATTGACAGACAGTTTGTATCTATGGAGAGAATGCAGGGCAAAGGTTTCATCCTAACCACAGCTTATGTTTCATGGATAAGCGTGTTATGCATTAGGAAATTCTGAAAACAACTGGGATTTGCAGTTTGAAAGAAAAGCAGATAGTAACTCAGCTAAACATTTAGGTTGAGATTTTCAAAGTAGCCCTGGGGATTTTAGAGACTGGAATCTCAGGCTACTTATAAAATCCTCAGTCCTTAGGCCTATTTTCTTTTCTTTAAAGGGCTTGTACATCTTTTAATTTGACCACATCATACACACAGAAGTCTTGATATATGGTAGAAGGGAGCAGGAAAGGGAGAAACTGAAGTTGCAACTCTGCCAAGGTATAAACTGTATTCCAATTCTTACCTTATGTGCACGGTTCAGATTTTGTCTGTATACTTTTGTGGTTATTGTTGCTTTTAAAGTCTTGGCCTTTCTCAGGGGCACTGTACACACCATTTGGTTGTCTCTTTTTGTCATCTTCCCAGGCATTTTTTCAGAGAGAGCACTTTGGGCAGAGCACTGTGTGAATACCATTTCCAGATTTACCAGCCTGGCTGAACTCAAATGCAGGAATCCTTGCGCTTATTCTACATTGCTCAGTGTAAACATTGCTGAAAAACTTCAGACTAGTCTACAGAGTAGATAAAGGTAGACAGCTGTCCCTGCCTTCACCATGCATATTTTAGACTTTGTGATTAAATGGGATTATTTATTAAGGAATAACCTATTTTTTTTCTAAATGCCTTGATAAAGATGTGGCCAAAGAAGTTAAATGATAAAGATGAGTCACAGAGCAACAGGCCATTAAAGGATGGAACTAACCCATCATGATGCAGAGTTTGTGCGGGTGTGTGTGTTTGTAAGTAACATCACTTCTGCAGATGCTGAACTAACATTAATAGGATTCAAAGATATCTGGAAGAGTAGATATCATTATTTGCATTTTGGGCTACTGAATATTCTCTTTAATTCATCTATAAATAATGTAGCATTGAAATTACTGTGTTCTTTATCAGGAATAAATTTAACGATGGTAAGGCTTTTTGGGATATGTGTCTCAGCTATGAAAGCTAAATTTCACATTCATCTCTTGTGTCGAATGCTTTCAGGGTAAATAATATGAAACCCACCCTTTGGCAGAGGAGTCAGAGCAAATCTGCCAGTGCTGAGGTTCTCATGGTGCTTTAGCAGTTAATACTTAAAATGCAGATGCTCATGTTTGTTGGTTGCATGATTTCAAGGATTCTGATGATATGTTCCATCTGATCTAGTCTCTGAAAACCCAGGGAAATATGTTAAAGGGCATGATTTGTGTCTTGCATTTGTATTTGCAGAGAATATGAAAAACAAATATTATTCCAAAATGTAAATCTTTTACAAATTATTGAATCTTATTTCTCTGTGTAACCCATCTTTTTATAGATGCTCTATAATGCAAACATGGTGCTTTATTATTGAAGGTCGTCTGATTTTATTTGCCCAGAACACAAGATTAGTAGATGTCCTTAAATAGTAAACGGAAATATTAGTGAGACTGATTTGCCTCCAGTCAGGGAGGAAATGGCTGAAGGTATTACTGGAAATCTGCATCAGATAAGGCCCCGTAAACCTATATATGTATGAATATACATCTACATAGGCGTTTGTGTGTCGTGAGAGGGAGGGAGGGGAATAAAAGGTTGAAGTAATTTTAAAAGAAGATGAAAACATGAATCCTTGGTAAAAAGGAAGATTTCCAAAGTTCTGAGAAAACTGTGATACTCTGAGAGCCAGGTCAGCCAGATTTTTCAAAATTAAGTGGCTTAGGAACATTTGTAGCTGAATGCTCTCTTTTGGTAAGGGGAGAGGCTTGGAAGTTTGGAAGGAAGCTGATGAATGACAAATTGCCTTGCGTGTAGGAAAGGGAAAACATTGAAAGCCTGGGAAAGGATGGTCTGCTAGCATATTGATGCCCAAAAAGATTGGCAGCAACTTCATGGATAACCTGCAATACTGATAAAAGAAGTTTCATTTTAAGCCTCCTGGTTAGTGATGAACAATTTGTGAGTATTCATGATTTAGGGTAAATTAACTGATTAGATATTAGAAACAATATGTGTCCAGATGATTTTCAGATGACGACTCTAGAAGAACCTGCATAGAATAGATACAGGAAACTAATAAATTAGAATTGATAACATCTGTTAATGTGCAACTCTCATTTTAAGCAGGGAAACTGGATTTTAATTCATATTCTGGAAAAGGTTTTCTCACTTCGCCAAATTCATGTTGCTATCAAAGAAGATGTACCAATTTACCTCAACAAATATAGCCTCTTTCTTTGCATATGCTTAATGAAATATTCTTAAGAAGTGCCAAAACTCTGGAAATAGTAGATTTCCTTTTTTTTTACTTGACAAGCACAGCAATGAATTTATTTACGTTACTGGGTTATAGCCCTATAATGGGGTGAACAGTTGCAAAGGTCACAGCACAGATCAGTCCCAAAATACAAAGGCTCTTTACTGAACTGTCAATGGATATATCCACACCATATATTGCTATTGCCCACACTATAGGCCTGCAGAATATGCACCGATTAAACTTAGAAGCCACGTGAACATATTTTCTTGCTCACAAGCTCGAGCTAATCTTTGTGGCCTGTCTGTAGGATGTGTTTGCTTTGATTTAGCACTGTAACAGACACAGCTGTGTGTCTTTCAGTCAGTTCCGAAGTTAGGCAGGATGTGAGCAGAAAGAGATGATGTCTTTAAGCACTGTACTATGTAAGTGTACTTAGCAAAGGGTGCCACTTGGTGATGGCTTTTGAGGCATGGATGCCAAAAATGAAACTGTTATCAGTAATCTCATTTCACATAACACACGCAACATAAGTAAATCAGTGTCCTTAGATTACAATCATTTTAGCTACTATTAATCTGTGTTGAGCAGTTAATCTAAAAATTAAAGGCTCTGTATTCTGTTATTATTACTAATTCCCTGACCCATGCAGTCCCCTTTCTCGTTTCATTGACAGAACATTAATAACTAGTCATGGAAAAGTATTATTTAAATTTCATTTGTGAGTCAGTTGAACAGCCACAGGGTGTCAACAGTTTTAGTCCACTTAATTAAACCCAAAAGTACAAAACAAAAGCAATTAATTGCAGCAATCAATAAATATTAAATGTAAAGTATTGAACACAAACTCATGATTCCATGGTACACTGTAATAGAAAATTTTTGAAAAAAGATAAAAGCTGGGCTGTATACTGTTTCTCAGAGGGCATAATTTGCCGAGAATTTAATAGCACAAATGGGATAGAATTTCCTCTTTGGGACTACTGCTAGAACTTCTTCATCTGAAATGGTTCATAAAACATACATGAGGTTTACAGTAATAAGAAGTCATGTAAATAAATACATTATACATGCAGCAGCCAAGAAATGGTGTGATGTTAATGTCCATTGATAGCTATTGAACTAAATATGCTATGCAAGCAGCCTATTCTAACTGCACGGTACCCTAAAAGAAAACAGTCTTTAAAGAATCAGAATGACTACAATTACATGCAATGGAATATGTCTTTTAATATTTTTTGTATTCAAATTTTAAATTTATCACTTGCCTGTATGCTGTTTCAGGATATCAGATGATGAAAAGTAGTTTAGCTTTTCAAATTAATGTACTATCCAATTTGTGAATCTCACTCTCCTAAATCTTACTTCCCTAGACATCAAGTTGCATTTTCAGTTGTCTCTATATCCATTATTTAACCTTAAATAGTTATTTTATTAATGGATCCTACTGAATATTAAAATAAGGCAGTCCTTTCATTACTAGTTTGTCGTGAGTTGAATTAATCACAGTTGAACAACTTTTTAAAACTATGCCTCAAGAGTTTTCAAACTATTAAATATTTTTCTGTTATAACAACTCAGAATTGTTCACTGCAGAGAATAAAGTACCACTTTTGCATACATTACACAAACATTTTGTGCTTCGTGAATCTACAATAAATTTTCTTGCTGATTACTTGTGTAATCTAAGGATCTCCTGCTGTTTTATGGAGAGTCTTATTAATTTCATTCAAGTAGTAAAATTAGCACCTGTAGAGAACCCTTTATGATTTTTAAACTTTTATCATATTTATAAGAACCTGCTTAATTTCTCATGTAACAGCTGGCTTATTTTATCTTTGAAAGTATTTATTGATTCTCAGGGATTTTTAATGAGGAAAAAATGCTATATTTAAATAAAAGAAATTATCATATCAGCAATGCTGCTTATTGGTAATATTGGTGTGATCACCAGATTTGGAAGGTATATTTTGTTGGGTTAAACACTGAGAATTTAAATGTTCCTTTTGAAGCCAGAGGGAGTGCTGAGACATTAGCATGGAACCTCCTTGTCTGCTCATGTCAGTAGAAACTGAATGAAGTACTCATTTGCTAGTGTGTATGTAGAGATTTTGTTCCTGGAGGGTCAGACCTTTAACTGCTGGATTCAGTTACAGAAATAACATAAATGGATTGTGGAATACCAAAGATGGATGATGAATCTTAGGAAGGGGGACATCACAACATTGAGAAAATTGGCCTTCCAGCTGAGGCAGAGAGGAACAGAAGCCGCATCTTGAACTCTTCTTTGATAAGCAGGTTTCTGTCATGTATCTGCATGATACTGCCTTTTTCTTCTCTTTATGGCTGATTCCCAGTAATGCAAGATTTTAGCAAACCTGTACATATACAGCCTTAGATGAAACATGCTAGGATAAGTACTAATGTTATAATGAGGGCAATTGAGGTTAGAATACCTAAGAGAATGCAGATGAAATATTGTGTTACTGTTTACACACAAAAAATATTTCAGGAAAATAATTAAATTCTGTACCTATGGCTCAGAGATATTTTTATATTTCTTCTGAAAACCACCTATTGCCAGTTGTAGAGGTGACCTGACAACATAAACAGAGTATTGAATATGCTTAGTAGAGGGAGAGATGATGTTAGGTCCTGGAATACGGACTTCTGTATGATGGACAGAAGTCCTTCATCAAAAGCCTATGCTTATTAGTCATTTACCTTTTCAGTAACGTATGTTCAAATAAGTTTGGAAAGAATAGTTGCTCATGGCTCCTTTTCAGATGGGAAGAATTAATAAAGTGGTTTTCTAACACATGCGTGCAAAGGGTTGAAATATTCCCTATGTTTTTTTCAAGGCAATCTTATTATGTTTTGAGGCACATGTTTCTTAAAAATGGTATTCTATGTGGTTTCACTTGCATTCCTTGAAGTGAAAAATACATCTTTGATTATCCCATGTGGGAGGTTAACCAGTGACGTCCATACCAGCAGGGTCAGGGTTCAGGTAACTGGGCTGCTCTGAAGTGTGGGAAAGCGAAGATGCCATCTGTGTATTAGCTGCAGGGAGACTTGGTTGGATAGTTTGGAGGACAGGAGTGGAAATTCAGTATTGTAAAACTAACAAGGAACCTTAGAGTAAGCATAACAGTGACTGATGCAATTTTGACTTTTATGTGGATTTCATCTAATTTCTCTCAGGGCGCACTTCTCCATGATAACACAGTGAGAAGTGTTTTTAAAACTTTAATTGTTTTGAATTTCTTATTTGTTTACATATACCTATTTGATGAAATAGTTTCATATGTTCTTTAGTCAACTGAGTGGTGTGCTCATTCTAAAAGCAGATTCCAAAATCCTTGACTATATAAGATCTAAGTAAACTGCATGTGTTAGATTGTGTGGTAAGTGCTGAAAACTGTTCAAAGAGAACTGTTTCTCTCAAACAAGAGAAGAGTTATTGTATTACTATTTTTTCTGAAAGAATTTTTTGAAACATGAAAACTGCTTTCATTTTTCCTTGTCTTCTTGAATACCAAAATTAAATTTATAATCTGACCTTGGAGTGTTTCAGTTTTTGAGTATGAGCTATCCTGCATTCTCAAATATGAGCTTAAGCTCAGGTATGACACCCTCCGTATCTTTTCACTGTAACTCTTGTAGGCCTTTGGGTAGGTCACAGCCTTGTAGAAATAATCTGAAAGATTTATTGTGATCCCTTGATTCTGTGGTGTCTTGAGATATTCTTAATTGCTTTTGATGATAATCAGTGGCCTGTATACCCTGATAATTATGGTGGAAATAATAATTTAGTAGAGTTTAGAATCTTGCAGATAATTAATACTCCTTTTTATTATTATAGAATTAATTGCTGCTTCAGTTTCAAATCAATCTGTACAGCATAATGAGCCACAGGTTTTCATAACTGTCTGCAAAAAAGTAAGTTAGGAAAAATATGAAAAGTTGAACTTTTTATTATTTCAAATAATTATGGCCTAAATGAACAATGAAAGACATTGATTAGTGTAGCTGGTTTACTGTAGAAGGAAACACTGCTCAAAGAAACAGGTATTTGAAACTTATAAAGGAGAAATACATTTCAGGCACTTCCTGTATTTCCATCTCTATTAATAAAACTAACATCACTTTATATGTATGGTTTATACATTAAGTATGCTGTTGTCTTCTGCAAAAGTGATTGACTGAAGTTTGTAATACTGTGTTATTATCTTAGTAAGTTCAGTTTGAGAAAATATTTTACATTGCACTTGTTTGAAAAGTTTTTACTATAATGGATTGTACTCATTACTTTTTTTTTTTTTTTCAGATTTTTTCCCTCCTCTAAGTTGTAGTCACAATCCTGTAATATATGGATAGCAAAGGTCCAAAGAACAGTAACAATGCTTATTTTAGTTATTTGTCCATCTACAGGACAATAAGAACATTCTCTTAACACATTTATATTACGGTCATTTGTTTTAAATCTGAAGAAGCCTGGATGTTGTGAAAATCTTTTTTTTGTGGTTTTCCTTCATGTATAAAAATCACAGAGGCATTCGCTGGACTTGTTTGTAGAGATACTTGCAAGAAAGGGACCTAACAGATTTTGGATGTAAGTTAGGTGAATTGACCTTGGTAGTCTAATTTTTAAAAAATAAATACATTAAATAATAAATAAATAAAAATACATTAAATAATGTATTAAATTACTTTAATGTATTAATTAATTAAATATTTTATTTAATCATCAGAGTACTGTTTTCTCACTTTAACTCACAAGAACATTTTAAAATCCTATGTTTAGCCAACATCTAATTTCAGGATATATAATGACCATGAATAACTATTATACTTTTTTAGAGGTGTATAAACGAAACTCAGTAGATTTGAAACACTTACCCCATTTTGCTCACTGTCATTGTATCATACTTAATTTTAACTTTTCTCATCTTTGAGCGAATATTTTAAAAAAGGGCAATAAAATCACAACAAAATTTCCAAATATATCAGAAGTTATAAGCTGTCTTCTCTTTCCTTAAAGAATCACAGCTTTTTTCATTTGACAGAGGACATTATTTTTCCCTCTGATTTAGTGCCTGACATCATAAATCCATAAATTTCACCCCATCAGGTGCAACAACATTGTGCCTGCTCTTCGGAATCCTAAATGTCTTTGGGGTATGTGGCACTGAAGGTAAATATATATGCCACTGGAAACAGACCTACCACTTCCAAGCCCACGTCCCATCAAATCAAATTAAGACCAATATTATTGACTAGACAAATTTACGCCAAAAAAAATCATTCTAGTTTGCTTTATGAATGTATAATGTTAGGCAGGTTATTACAAAATTTGAAACAGTTGCAAAAAGGAAAAAAGAACACATTATCAACACCTACCCAAAGCCCAGGTCTCTTATTCTAGATTTATTCCAGGGCATTTGCTAGCATTTAGAAAGAGTGGGGAAAATCCATCACTGTCCTGCTGGTTGGGGATTATTTCACACAACTCAAATGTTTCTTTGGTTGCTGTTTACTAGTTATGCCTCTGCCTCATTTGCTATCATCTGCCTTCATGTGAATCTCAAGGGTGCATCCTCTTTTCCTACTTTTCAGTATATTGGTATCATCATACACTAGCAGCTCATGTTTGTCAGGTTTACATGGGCATCCCTTCAAAGTAGATGATATTTTGTCTATACGATGTCTTTGGGTGCCCTTGTGTTATCAAGAGAATTAGTAAAACTGGTTAGCAAGCAGAGCTCAGCCTCTCTGAGCTATGGTCTCCTACAGCCTTTGAGTCCTAAGGTTTTGTCTCTCACTTTGGGCCTCACCTGACAACCAGCTCAAAGAGACCCTCCCTGCTGGGAATTTTGGGTGAATATATCTGGTCCCAAAGCTCCTGTGCGAGGGGTGTCTGCAGAGGATGCTGTTAAAGCCTTGCAGTGTTGTATGGCAATGTTGATGAAAACACAAATGATAACATCCTCTTACTTGACAACAAAAAGATAGCAGACAAACTCTTTAAAATGCATTCTAAGAATTGCCCATCTCTTTACTTTCTTCTGAATGATGTTTGAGTTCATTTGACACCTGGGTCTGCTTTCCCTGCAAAGTAACAGAACAGTCAGTACTCATGTTACTATTGCCTCTTAGATACTTAGACTATCATCAAACTAATTGCTATGCCTTATTATATGTATACACTATAGTACGCAGCTATCACATTAGCATCTTACTAGCTTTAAAATTTTCAGGTTGTTCTTAGCAACATCTAGGAAATAAATAGAAAATTAAT
Source organism: Strix uralensis (assembly GCF_047716275.1). Lineage (NCBI taxonomy): Eukaryota > Metazoa > Chordata > Aves > Strigiformes > Strigidae > Strix > Strix uralensis. Next base: position 74,425,293 of record NC_133975.1, read on the forward strand.
TTGAGAATCTGATTTTATTTGGATTGGTCTTTCCTTTACATATGCAGTCAGTTTTATACACAATTAATTATACACAATTGTGCTGGTTTTGGCTGGGATAGAGTTAATTTTCTTCACAGTAGTTAGTACGGGGCTGTGTTTTGGATTTGCACTGAAAACAGTGTTGATAACACAGGGATGTTTTAGTTACTGCTGAGCAGTGCTGACACAGAGCCAAGGCCTTTTCTGCCTCTCACCCCACCCCACCAGCGAGGAGCCTGGGGGGGCACAAGAAGTTGGGAGGGGACACAGCCGGGACAGCTGACCCCAACTGACCCCAGGGATATCCCAGACTATATGGCGTCATGCTCAGCATATAAAAGATGGTGGAAAGGAGGAAGAAGTGGGGTGACATTTGGGGTTATGGCATTTGTCTTCCCATGTAAGAGTTAATGTGATGAAGCCCTGTTTTCCTGGAAATGGCTAAACATCTGCCTGCCAATGGGAAGCAGTGAAAGGATCTCTTGTTTTAATCACTCTTCCTATTGTCTCCCCCATCCCATGGGGTTGTGAGCAAGCAGCTCTGTGGGGCTTAGCCCCACAGAGGTTAGCCCATTAACTGAGGTTAACTCACAACAATAATTAACTAAAATTAAACTGCATCCACTTATGTCTGACAGCAACTTTAATTCAATTCTCAACATCTTTGAGAGGTAAGAGGTGTAGCCCTCACCTACAATTTTTGAGTTCTTAAATAGATCCTAGAGATACAAGTTGTATGCAATTCCAGGTATGGAACGATTTCTGATTATTTAATTAGTGCCACATATATTGAAGAAATGTTGTATTCTTATGGCATTAATTTACTATAGCCAAAGAGTGATGTTTTTCAAAAAATCATCAATTCAAGTGAAAGTTTGCTGTAGAGTATTTGGGAAGAAATTTACTTAAGTATTAAAAACACAGCAGAAAATGTACTTGTGCTCACATTGAAAAAGTGGGATTCCTCTTTCTGAAGGACTAACAAAGAAGTGTTTCTGTATTCAGTTTTTAAGGAAGCCAGTTTGGAAGCCAGTGAATCCCCAAATCATGAAGTACTAGGGTTGCCAACAAGCTGAGTCCTTTTTATTTGCAGTAAGTCTTTTATAAATCATGCTGTGACATCGTAAAAACTGTGTATATCATCCTTGGAAAAATGATGAGCTGTATGGCTTCCTATGTAATAAGGACACAGAGCTGTGTTGTGTCATTTAGAAATCATCTAGGACTATTGGTAGTAAAATGCAGGTTGTCTGGGAGTTGTTTTATAGTCATAGTACTCTAATGAACCATTTATTAAAAAACATGACTGAAACCACTCTGACATTTTTTGGCTTTCTGAAGATCACTCAGAAACAGCAATGTAGGTCATCAGAGAAAAATAGAATTTAAGACAATGAAATTCACTGTTTAAATTATATCAAATTGCAAATTCTGGCACAAACTCTTTAAGGGCAGAATGGAGGATTAAATCTCTGTGAAATTTCTTTTTGATCATGCAGTGAAATACAACAATTAATGTTTGATGGCAAAACGTCTTTCATAGTGAAGAAAGATTTTGGAATGACACACACTGGAAAAGGAACAAACTGATGTCACAAAAGCTGTGTGTACAAATATTAACCTCTGCTCTCTTCTCCCTCCCTTCTCCTCATTTGGATTACATATGCATATTTTGATATTCAGTTTCAGACAATCCAGTCCAGTGATGCAGAAATTAAATGGTCTTCCTGAACTGAATTTGTTCTCTTACCTTATTGAAATAAAGGTTTAGAAATATTAACAATGCTTGATTTAAATTATATTAATGTATTGCAGTAAGAATTTAAATGGCAGCAGTTACATAATTCCTATGATATGAATCATTTTTTCTTGAGAATTAACTTATTAATTACAGCAGTTAAGTGTAATTATTCTGCCTCTTAAGGTACCTTATTATTGCTTTTTAACAATAAGACAATTTCGGCTAAAGGTAATTATCATAACAATAATTTAGTGCACACTTTTGATCTTGTTAGGAATACAATATAATCTTCATGAAATGATCTTTTCCATGTTAATCAGTCATTCATAGAGCTGTCTTTCATGTTTCTTAGCCCTCTGAGAAGTGGATTGAAGCTTGGTAATTGGAGAGGCAGTGAATGACAGTAGGGAATGTATTGCTTTGTTTCATGGTCTGGTTTTGCCCAAATACTGAAATGCTTGTAAAAGCTGAATTAAATTGCTTCACAGTAATATAAATGTTGCAAATTTTAATAATTCACTTTAAACCTACTCCATTTTCCCAGTACCAAACCTTTCAGATGTATAAATTCCTTACTGAATTGGTATGTCACCAGATATTATCAGACAAGCAGACACTTCAGCTTTTTCCATTGTTTTTTCTATTTTTTTGAATCAGGGTGTGTTGGATTTATATACTTTCTTGCATCTGGCCATAATTTCATAAAATTAGCAAATCCCTATCTATTTTAAAAAAATCAAATTTTTGATAAAGTACATCTAGCAAACAGGTATTTTAGTAACATAGACTTTGATACAATCTTTTTTTTTATAACAAAGTTTGTCAGTAACATTAGTATTCCTTCCCTCATGAACAATTGTCTTATCCTTACATCTATATTCAGGTGAGATAAAAATGAAGCAAGCCTCTCTGTGAAAAAGATACTCTAAACCAATGTGGATGGATATCACCAAACTCTTAAGAATAAGTTTATTAAAGTAAATTTTTGTTTATCGGTTTTGACCTTGGAGAAGCTACTCTACAGGTTTAAGACTGACAATGAAGAAAGATGAAAACTTTCTCATCTAATATATTATATTAGTGGAGCAAAAATTAATTCTGTTGCAGAGCTCCTAAATAATTGTTGAATTGTCTAAGAAAAATACTGTATCTATAGTATGACACATGATCACCCCTGCTAACCCCCAAAATTATCAATCTCTTTTGTATTGAGATCTTTGTCTGTTGTTAATAGATAACAGGGACAAGGCAATTTTCAAATTTATGATTCAAATTTGTATAACTAGCAGCCCAAGCCTGTTTAGAGCTTTATGAGCTAAATTTGACTGATAGTGTTTGACAGCCGTAACAAGAGCTTAAATTCATAAAAAGTATGTTTTTTCCAAAAAGGTCTTATGAGATTTTGAAACAAGGGGTTTGATTTATAATAATTCCTAGGTATTACAAAAATGTGGGTGGAAAACCAGTGGCACATGAGGAAGAACGTCTGTTCAAGTCTACCTGCTTCCCATAGCATAGTAAATGCTAACAGTGTTTACAGATGCAATGTATGTCTCCCAAATATGTAATACAAAATGCTGACATTCAATAGATCTTTTTCTATTTTATATTGCATCTTTCTATTCATGTTTTAACAAAATTATTTGAAAGGGCCACCTCCTGGCAGCAGTTTAGTTAATTCAGATACTTAATGTTTGCTTGCAAAGCATTACAGAATGTGTGTTTTGACACTGGCAGACTAGTGGCGTGTTAATATTTAACTCAATTCCAATATGTATTGCTCAAAATCACATTTATATAAAATAACTTCTGGTCATTGCAACAACATAGTTATATTTCTATATTCAAGGTTTGATGTATTTCCTCCAACTTTCCAAACTGTTTTGTTGATTTTCTTATGAGATTTTTACCCTAGAGAATTTTACTTGTGCATGATGTGGATGAATACTTTATTCAAAATACATATTTATTTGGGGATTTATGGCATTTAACTCTCTTAGATTATTATACAGTAAGTGTCCAGAGTTTTGTATTTTATTACTTAAAAAATGAAATATGGATTTAAAACTGGAGACTGTTTGGGGTTTTTTTAATAGTTGCTTCTATAATGTGAAAAATATTCTTCACAGGTTTGGATTTTGGTTTTCATAATTATCTGTGCAACACTAGGTGACAGCAAGGATACTGAGTGTTGTGCCAAAAATAAGGAACAATTATAAAGATTTGACAATATTAAAATTTCACTCCAGCGAGACTTTTACTGCAAAATAGTTTAAGCAGTCAATTTGTCAGAGACGATGGGAAACATTAGTTGTCGTTTTTTAAGGTGTCAACCTTCTTAGAAACACATTCTATAAGTAAATTTCATGTGTTGCCTGTGTGGTTCTGAAAACATTTGATCATGATAAACATTACAGGAAATTTATACTTTTATTTTTATGATACCTGGGAGAGATAATTACCTAGAATCTGGTTTTTTTTAATGACTGGAAAATTCTAAAAATTTATTTTTTGTCCTCAAAGGAAATGTCTTTGAAATATGAGTGTCACTTCAATAGCTTATCTTCTTTCTGATTTACTTCTATTTCACCATGCTATCTGTATTACTGTGGCCAGCAATGTAGGCTTGCTTGAATGGACAAAGTTCCATTGAAACAAAAGCCTGAAAAGTCATTTAGACAGTAAGTTTTTTTCAGCAGTATTTAGAAACAATTTTAAAAACAAACCAGATTTTAGAAACAAGTTCTCTTCTCACATATGTGGGTGTAAACCATTATTCAGAGCTCCCAGAATTTAATCTACTCATGTGAGTGATACCCCAAAATTAAACAAATGTCATCGATAGTAAAATGAAACTTGCATGCAGAAAAAGAGAAGCTGTAATACAGCATGTAAACAGGATCTTGTCATTCACACAACTTACACTTAGAGCTAAGTTTTCTTTGGCTGTTATTAGATATTGTTTAATTTCAGTGGTAGCTAAAATGTCTCTCTCTGAGATGTAATGTAGTTTACAGCCCCCATCAGCTCAGAAATTGCCCACTCTCTCCTGAAGGATTCTGAAAATCAGATCACACTCCTTTTTTGGAAATGAAAAAGTTTTAGGAAAGCAAATAAATGTATTCAGGGTCAGTGCATAAACACTGCATATTAACTCCCCTTGAACTGCTCTGGTTTTAAGTCCTTCGCTCAATCTCTCTCTTTGGTGATGCTAGATGTCATTCGGCTCAGGGCTCTGACTGCCCTGGTTATTAGCAGTCCAGCTCAAGCACACTGATGCCCTTTTCAGTAAGAGTGGAGAGGATGAGGTGATGCATGCCCTTATCTTATCTAAGCAGATAATCAGGATACTGTAGGATGCATACATTGATTCCTTGGTTCAGACTATGAGATGAAGGATTGTTTTCAATACTGTGTAGCACTGACTGTATTTTAAATGCAGCTGTAACGCTAAAATGTCAAACAAAATTATTTTCCTGGTTTTTTTAAAGGAAAAAAATAAAATAGCTTAACAACCTATCTGCTTTTTGAGGTAAAGGGTATTCTACCAGGGCAGCAAAGTTGTTATTATGTGAAAGTGCAAATCTGAATACCTTCATTCAAAATCATCAGTAGGAGTGGGCTGTGTTATGCTAGTGATTCTGTCATGTCTTCCCATTCAAACTGATGGCATGACAAAGCAAAATATGAGAAAACTAATCCAAAATGACAAAAACAAAAAAATATTACTGAAACAAATAGAAGCTTTATTTGTGATTTATTTAAGTAAGCCTTGGATTTCATCCCCTTGGCTGAATGGTATTTGATTAGCATATAGCACAGACACCACTGCTTGAGTAGGAAGGAAAATCAGAACTGTGATTGGGTTAAAGGCAGTGTTAAACTTCTGCATTTTTTCTTGCATTTTTAAGAGACGATATTAAAATACTAAATAGCTGTCTTTGCTGAGGAGAAGGTGACTGGCTGCCAATCAGTTTAAGATATTCTGTGTACATATTCATATTATTAGGAGGACTCCTTGAGGAAGATAAAATATATCCTGAACAGTTCTAGGAGCTGTAATAATCAGTGGCATGGGATTGTCAGCAGATTTAGGGGGAGGAATGAAGGAAAGTTCAAAAGAGATGGGTGAAGAATTAGAACATGATTAACATGCCACACTTGAAGAGTTTAGTGTCTCCTAATAGTAAAATCTGAGCAAATTCTGCATTGTTACCACAGTAAGCATTACCATAGCTCTGTTGCTCTACATGGTAAGTAATGTGGCAGGAATTGAGTTGAAACACCAGTACATTTTAAAATTAAAAATGGATCAATATCATTTAGCACAAATATATTGAAAATGGTGGAGCTCTGTGGAAGAAGTAAAAGAAGAATCCTTGTTCTAACTTAAGATGGGCAGCCACTTCTAGAAATAATGGGATGTGATAATGATGCACTGCCTGCCTTTTATTTTTGAGAGATGTTTCTCAAATCAGGAAAAGTCATTGCTACATTAATAAAGAAATTATGAAGAATGTCAGTGTATACGTGCAGCATGATAAACAGAATAGAAAATGTGTTTGTGTTATCTTTACATCTTTTATTCTTAAGAATCAGACTTTTGCTTTAATACATGCTGATATCTGAGAGTCTGACATCATCTCTGAGATATGTACAGTCTCTTTACATAGTACAGACTAAGGCTAGATAAAAACCAGACTTTTTACTCTGGCAAGACTTTTGTGAAAACTTGAAAGCTCTGTCTCAGTGCAATGTGGAATGAGGAAAGCTGTTTGAAATCTAAAAAGTTAATGGGCCAATAATATTAATTCCTACCCATCTTTATTTCTGAATATCATTTACCTGTGTGGTTTGTTTGTGCCTATAAACAGAATACAGAAGAGTCATATTTTAATGATCAATTTAATAATAATTAAGATACTCACTAATAGGATATACTAGGAATTAGAAATGTAAATAATTACAAATGGAAAGAGGTAAGGCTTGTGAGAGCCTCCTACGTTTGGTTTGGAAGGAGAAACAATTAGAAGGGTTATTAACTGCTTTAAGGACATGTTAATGAAGGAGGAAATATTCCACAAATTTTTTGGTTTTGGCTGCAGGTTGAATATTTCAATTGTGCTTTAATTTCAATAATGTATTTTGAATAATGTGAAAGAACAGGGTCTTTTTCATAACATTGCTTAAGACCTACATAAAAGTCATGTTCCTCTTGCTCCCGAGGTAGTTTTATTTTCTCTGTGTCACTGTAGCTGAGTCGTCATTTTTAAGGGAAATCTCATAACCCTTTTGTAACTCTAGCTTGACACTTAATTAGACTTGGCTGGTCTGATGAGGTTGCAGCAGTAATTATGTCTGCATATCCTTTTTCACATGAAATATTTAGTTATTAGCCATTGTCAGCTACTTTGGCCTTTTGAGAAGAGGGAGACAGCTAACAATTCTAACAGCTATTTCAAATGTCTAATTGCCTAATGCATATCTAATTCAAACCAAAATGTGGACATTGGTAAACATTCTTAGACGTTTTGAGAAAAATCATCTGAAATAACTGAGAAGTCTAGTCAATTTATAGATATCTGCCATTGTGCAAGTAAGCTTGACTCGTCATTCTAATTACAGTTCGCATTTGTCTGTAACTGGATCTTGCCCAATGCTAAATGACAGAGATGGCACAGAATGGTTTTACCATAAATACTGAGTACTACATATTACATCAAGTACTGTGCTTCATACAACATGGAATTATTTCCATAGAGCATAGTATGGAACTACTGACCACAGTGAGTATCTTTAAACTGTATAATCAATATTGATTAGATACATCAAAAGTGATACTAGCTACTCCCTGTATGATAAATTTATGATATACATCATATAAATCAATTTATGATTTACATCATAAATTGCTTATGCATTTCTTGCACTTGCTTTTTAATGACTTTATAATTCTAGAAATGCTTTTTTTAGATCAATGGACTTTTGGCCATATTACTGCAACCATTGTTAAATATATGAGTTAAATATATGAGATGGTACTACCAGTTTGTTGTGATCAGAAGATGAAAGCTGTACATTTAAAAATATCATATGTACCTTGTCCATTCACACGTTAAACAGGATTACTTAGCACAGTATTATCAAGGGGGCAATTGGATTCTTAACACATAAGTTGTGAACTGTATTTTATTGTATTTTTCTGCATTCTTAGCACACTGTCCCCCCCGCATGTCTGGGACTCCTATGCAAATTATTCAGAGACCCAATTTACATGATTGCATCCTTGCTGGTTGGCATAGACAAATACTTGGAAGTCAGTTTCTTACTTTTTTGAAAGGAAACTGCTGTGGAGCTCACCACAGCATTAGCCATTCCTTACCATGAGCATAGAGATAGATGTCTTGATTACATGCAGAGATGACTTAAGTCAAACAGTAGATCTGAATGACTCAAACTTAAGGAATTTTTAATCAAAGTTTCTGAGATGTATCTAGAATTCTTATTTTGAAAGAACATAACAGCTTTATCGATCTTCCAGTTTGTTTAGTGTTCTTTATGTTATCATGCAAGTAAAAGGAGTAGGAAACAAAGTGTAAATTCTGAAGTGTATTCCTGTAACTTGTAATTTGTGGTGTAACCATATTTATGGTTGCATATTTAGCCATGTTTCATAGTAAACAAAAGAAACAGGATGGGCGTTTCTAGGTCTTCATTCTATAAATTAGCAATTTTTTGCAGTGAGAGGAAGCAAACCTGTGTTTGGAATGGAATGAATGGTATGCACTGAGTGCAGTGTTTAAAGAGAATTGGCACCCAGCCATCTTGATTTATGTAGTATCAGCTGCTAGACAAATTTATGTGACACTGAGCCAAACATTAATCATGGTTTAATTGAGTTGATTTACCATTATGAGGCAGAGAAACAACGTCTTCTTACATGCAACACAGGTATCTCTATTCCAGATGTGTTATGAAGAACTGATTTTCTCTTTTTAGGAAAAAATAGCAAAATATACCTTAAAAGACAAAGTTATCATCTATAGTATAGATTCAAATCTAAAGCTCCAGTAACTCAATAGATAAAGGCTTAATTTAACCACTGTTTGCTAGCAACTTCTGAGCAGCAGTGCTCTGCAAAGGCAAGAGTCAGAACTTCATTTGTCATTAAGTTCTCACGTTAGGAGGTCTATTCATTGAACATGTCTGGCTAGCAAGACATAGAATCACTCGAGCTGTTTTTGGAGTCCAGTGGTTTGAGCACCTCTCCAACCAAAATTATGGACTAAAAAATGAAATTTCAGAACAGAAAGTTAGAGGTTGATAAAACATTATTATCAAAGTTGTTTAAAATGTTATACTTTGTTTTTTATTTCCTCTCATTTATTTGTACCTTCTTACACTATTTTAATAAATAAATTCTGATTGGTCAGTTTCTGCATAGTTCACATAAATCATAAGATTTTCTTTAAAGCTGACATTTAAGTGATATATCTTGTTTCAGAGATGATGTTCCTTAAATAAAAAAATTAATACAAATACTTATATTTGCTAATAGCAAACACAAAGTTGAGCAGGCTTAACTGAGCCAGATTCAGATATTTTGTTAATAGGCATGGAAACAGGATACATATTTACAAAAAAACCCAAAACACCCAACAAAAAAACAGATGTTTTAAGGTTGTAAGGCTGAAACACATGTGGAATCAAACAGGGACTGTAGGTTAATAATTTCAATAGACAAAACTAATGGCTAATTTACAAAGATGAAACAATATATTACTCTTCTGGTATCCAGGATGCCTTCAGAAAACAGAAACATAAAACTTGTTTGGGTTGCCCTTTATTTATTCACTATATGATAACTTGAAGTCGTTTTCATTTTTAAACTCTTTATTTTCCAGTAAATGTTTTACTAAAAAATAAAACCAAACTCTTGATAGTGCTTACATCAATGGAGACATTAACAGTATGCAAAGTTTTTTTGACTAAGAGGAAAAAAAATGATCATGTTTTTTTTCTCATAATATTTCTCAAATACTTGTGAAACTGTGAAAAACAGTTTTGCATGGCTTCCTTTTGGAGACAACATTCAATGGAGAGGTTGCGCATTCTCAGGTCTTTCAAACACTTTTGAAATCCCACAGTGATTTCTAAACACTTTAGAAACTACACAGTATAAATTTAGCAAAAGAGCCAGGGTGGAACAAACTATGAGCCAAAAACTCTCTTAAAGCTTATAATCTGGAAATTTGGATGGCACCTAAAGAAGTTTAAGAGCACATAATTAAGGCTGTGGAAATAAAGGGCTTGGGGGGCAAGCTGGTTGGATCAAACCAAATGAATGTACTGAAGCTTCTTTGGTGCAAAACCACTAAGATACTGTTTTAACTGTACTGCCGTATGCATGTGTCAGCTTAATACAAAAGTAAGTAGCACGTAAGTCTAGGTAAACTAGTGCTGTTTAGTTCTTCAGTTTCCAAATACTCTATTAATATTTGTATCCTGCATCCATGAGACTTCTCTGAACAGTACGTATTATGTGAGTGAGGATTATTTAAGGTTTGAAAACTGTAATAAATTGACTTTTTACATTGGCAAAAAAATGGTCATCAACTTTAAAGAACATGTCATAACTTGTCAATTAACAAGTCAATAGGAAAAATTCATTTTCTAGAGCAAAAACATAGAAAGTTTTCTTCCCCCCTAGGCTATTTCTTTTCTTGTATTCTTCAAAAGAACAGTTGAGTATGCAATAATTCATACCAAATCTATTTTTTCTTGGTATCGAAATGTCTTTTAGTGGGCAAGAATTTAAACCATTTGAAGCAGATCTTGGATTTAGAGATGTGTTTTTGAATAATACTACTATTACCTGACTTTAAACATTGTTTAGGTGTTGATGCAGAAGCCCACACTAGGGCTTCAGAGAGATGGCTATGCATGGAGGTGGTGCAGAAGGCTACTGGCCCGCTGAGCAGCTTTGGGGAGACGAAAGGAGCTGGAGGAGAGTAGGCTGGCTGCAGTCAGAGCAGCCTTTGTCCTAACATGATGTGTAAAGAAGTTGTGGGTAGGCAGCGCTGGCTGTTGCACCCAAAGCGCCTGGGGGAGGGAAGATGTAGTGCAGGCATTAAGGGTAGTCCTGGCAGCTGGAACATCACTGAAAAAGGTCAGAGTAGATCAAAGGCTCCTTAGAAAGTTTGTCTGCCTTGTATAAGATTTCTCTTATTTCCATATATCACAGTTAGGAGGCTGATTATCTGCTTTGTTTTGTATTTAAGTTTTAGTTGCATTTCTACAGATAAAGTTGAGAGAAAAAGTATGTGTTAAGTGAATACATCTGGAAATTGGGAGGCACAGAGACCTCTTGTGTCCTGTGCTGGTGTGCTCCATCTTCCCTTGTGAAAAAGGACATCCACTAAAGAGGTGACAGTTATATTTGCCATTACAGATAGCTAGATAGATGCTAAGAATAAAGAACGATAAACAGTTGCAGCATTGTGTGAAATTACTCCCTGCTTACCCAGACTGACAGATACTGAAGAGGCATAGATAACACCCTCTTTAGCTGCAGATGTCATACAAGTCTGAGGGATAGGGCTGCAGTAGTTTAAGATATTTCCCCCAGTGTGTATTATTTCTAGAACCATTTAATTCCTGGCAAGAATAGCACTGACCCAGATTTCTGAATAATGATGTAAGAGACTTTAGTCATACTGTTTGCAATTTTAATTGGGAAACTAGTTTTCTTATTTGGATTGTATGTTTCATTAAAGTACGAAATGGTCAGTTAATACAAGTGTCTCAAGAAGCCTGAGCCTAGAGCTAGTTCCCTCATCTTGTAATTATAACAAGCAAGGGATATGCGGTTTTCTCTGAGATTAACCCTAAGAATTAGATTTTAGGAAACTTAAAAAATTTATTTCAATATTTATTCGGACTCGTGTGAAGATGCAAACACATAAATATGTCATCTGGCCATATGACTACACCGTTGCAAAGGAAGTTCACTCAGGTAGGCAGAATAGTTTCCTATTTTGCTTTCACAGTAATTTTAACTCCACAGGCTAAAATTTAAATAAATGCATGTGAGCCACCTGGGTAGCCAGGTGTAGTATCTACTAAATGGGAATGAAGCTGCTTGATTTGAAGTAAGAGGAGCAAAAGGCAAAAGAAAAATAAAGAACAAAGTTTGAAAGCACACTAGAACAGTTTATAGTTACTCCTGTGTTTTCTTGACTCTTGCTCCTTTAGGATAGCTGAAGCAATTCAGTTTCATTGTTCCCTGAGTATCTCATGAATATTTCAGTTCCAAATGGTTGAATGTTGTTTTTATTAGTCCATTTAGATTGCAGCACAAATATATTTTCCTGCATGTGGCTGAGATTTGGAATTAGGGAATATTTGTGGCATGAGGCAATAAACAAAAAGAAATGCATAGTGTACAGTTCAATACAGCTGTAACAATTGAATGCTTTTTACAGTTCACACTCACGGTGCTTCACAGACCTGGGACTTGACCTAGCGTACCTTTTATTTTATATTTTAATTCTCATTTCTTGCCAATAGCACTGTCTACTTCCCTCACCCTGAAAAGTCATCAGACTGTGTGAAAAAGACAATCCTTAAACTCCATTTTTTTTTATCTTTGCAGTGCAGTTTTCTTGTTTCCTTTTTCAGTTGTCCTCAATGTACCAGTGGACATCCTTGAAAAGAGCAGTTCTGCTGAGCTACCAGCAAGAAACATTTGTAAAGCATGTTCCTCATGCATGAGTCTGATTACTTTTTTGTAACTGATAGTGTACACAGAAGTTCTCTCTGGACAAATTGGCACAGAGATCAGATCCCTGTCCCAAAGAGATAATAACCTGAATTATACATACCAGTTAAAAAAAGAAAAGAGGAAGATCTATTATATATCTAACATAGACTGGGCAATTTGGTATGCATACTTTTCTTTTTTAATTTTATTTTTTGCTTTTCCTCTTTTTAAATATATTTAATTATTATCCTTTCTTATTTGTTAAGTTAGTGAGGTGTGGTTCTTTATAACTAAGGTAGATGAGAATTCTCAGACTTTCCCTCTGGCCAGGTTTCCTGAAATGCATTGTAATGTGTAGGCAAATATCAGAGTGTGATTTCCAAAAAAGCCTATTTTAAAATATTTTACATTTTTAATGAGAGGCAGGATATTACAAGGAACAAAATCCCTTATACGATCCAGCCTGCTAGAATTTAGCCTGGAGCAGTTTGTTAGGTACTGGCATCCAGTCTAAATAATCAGGTTACAGAAATGAGGAGAAGATTCCTAAGGAGCGGTTTTAGCAGTGGAGATGTCAGGTAATGACAAGACCCAGAGGCCAGAAATTGATAGATACTGTTCCAGCATCCAGAGGTATCTGTGTTGCTTCTGGAATTTCTTCTGGGTCAATAGAATCTAATTAGGTTGTTGATAGATCATCTAGTTTGCTGTGTTGACCTTGATCCCCTTTGGGGTTTGTATCTGATTGCAAGAAATTAGAACACCTTTGTCTGGGAATAGGATAAGATATTTTTTGAGTCTCCTGTGAGATTTATGCACGATGTTCTTCTGTGGTAAACAGTCTTCAGCCATCCTCCTAATCTTTTTTTCAGCACAATATAGTGACCCTAGGGACACATCATACTTATCCACCAAGCAGCATCTGTTGGAAAATCAGAACTAAAATTCACAGCATCTCTGTCACCAAGAAAAAAAAATCATGCAGGTTTTAGTATGTGCGTGCATAAGCTAATTCTTTAGGAAAAGGCCTTAAGCCATAGATATAAAAAAGAACATCAATGGAATATTGTTACTGGCAATCAAATCAGATGTCTCTGAAAGGTGTCCAGCCATGTGCATTGGAAAGAATACTGTTCTTTCCTCATTTCCTTTGCTGGCACAAGCAGCAGTCTGCTGATTTTCGGATAATTAAGGATTGCATGATGAAGGCAACAGGCATATTATTTGATAGAAAGGCTGAGATGAAGGTGCCAGCTAAGTCTGGAAGATTCTGTAATTTGATGTGACTGCTGTCAGGAACACAAACTTGCTGAAATTAGATCTACTGGTTACCACCAGAGTAGCTGGTGAAGTGAAAAATGTACATGCAGGGCTTAGATGGGTTTCCTAAAGTCACTGATTGTGTATTTTCATACACCACTCCAGGGCTAAGAAGTACAGTATTAACCTTCTGTGTACCAAAGCTGACAATGCATTTGATGAAATTCTAAAGCTTCAATAGCTTTAGTTGTTTTGAATCCTGACTGCCAAAACAAAAGCAAAACCTTACACCTTTCAAAAAACCTTGGCTCTTTTGCATCCTTTATGGATCTGTCAGACCTGTAAGCAGAGCATACCTAACTGATAGCTGACCAGAGATCAAAAGAATATGATTTTGCAGGATATTTGCAATCACTTAGAATGTTTTATGCATATAATCATTCTCAGAGGACATGTAGAGAGAAAATACCTGAGGAGGTGGGATATCTAATAATCGCTTGTGGCCAAAAAGACCTGCCCTGTTCCCACCCTATTGTCCTTCCTTTGTGTACACACACCTGGAAGTAGGGGAATGAGGCTAGAGGCCTGTCTGACCCAGTCGCCTACTCTTCTTGATTGTACAAATCCAACACACGAGAACACTCTTCTCGCATTGTTTCATGTCCTTTGCTTTTGAGCTAGTAGGATAAACTATAGCACTGACAAAGTAAGTCAATGTGGAACTTATTTGCTGAAGATGCATCTGAAGACAGGAATAGGTCTTTCATTGGTACTGGCTTTGTTCTGTAGGCATCTTTCTTCTAACAGCCGGGCAGGATTTTTCAGAGGGACTGAGACCACCCTGGAACAGCTGTCGTGTTCTGGTAGCTGTTGATTGCTTCAGCTCCAAGCCTGGGTTCAGCTCAATGCTTTAAAGCTTAATGCTTTTAAGAAGTAAAAGAATTCTTCTAACTCCATCAGTATTCAGTTCTGCAGTAGCTAGTTTCTTGGTTCAAGAGTTCGTTGGCATCCTATTTAAGGAGCAGACCCTCAGAATGGCTGAAAAAGCAACAAACTGAAGCTTACTCTGAGAAGAGCAAACGTTTCAGTGTTATAACAGGTCATCCATTATAAACGACTTCCATGTTCCCTATACAACAGATTATCTACACCTACGAACAATTTAATCTGATATAGCTAATGGACTATTTATGGTCACATACAATGACTTCTACATATGAATTTTTACAGACTTGTATGTAAGATATTTCATTTCAATTTAACCAGAGACTTTAAAAACTCCAAGATTTGCTTTACTTTCTAGATTAGTGTAAAATAGACAGACTATTTTCACTCTGTTCTGACATGTTTGTGTTTTTTTATTTTATCTTAACATGCTGGCTTGTTTGTTGCATCAAAATGCATCAAAAGTGCTGGATGGGTAGACTTCCCATAACTAAAACAGTATTTGTCTTATGTCTTACTATGCTTTGGAGAGGGATTTACTTTCTGAGTCCTTTTCAATAAATTCTGATTTTAATTGTCTTCAAAAGAAACTTTGAATTGAGTAGGAAAAATCTGGATTTGGTCATCAGAGTGTGAAGTAGAAACCTGCCATTTATCTGAATCTCATTATGTCATATGATCTACGAGAGTAATATGCAATTTTAGTGTTTTCCCTGCTAAAAGACTTGAATGATATATAGACAAATTTGAAACACAATTGAGTTATAGTTTTTGGAGTTGCATTTCAAAGAAATACAGAGTGGCTTTTTCTTGGTTAGGCTAGTAAAGATATAAAATTTCCCTTATTACTAGCCCTGTAGGTGATGCTGCAGACCCCAGCAAGAGAGACGGTGCAATCAAATAGCAACAAAAAAGCCTCCATAGAATTGCTGTCACTTCTGAGGCAATAGAAGGAGAGACATTGCTGCCATGTTTGTATCATTGGCTGTCCAGCATAACTAGCATACGCACAGCACTTAGCAATGAAAAGCGAGAGGTCAGGCAGGTTATGGCTCCCTGGTTTGAGGGAACAGCACAAGTGGAATTTATAATTTGCTCTCTTGCCTATTTCTGGCTTCCTACAAATATGTGACATCCCTTTCTCAAAACTGCTGGCAAACTCAAGAGCTCGTGGGCTATCTGCTAGGAGTCTAGACTGAATATTTACTTAATCCACATATCCTTTTATGTTAATACTGTAGGGAATAAAAGTGTTCTCATACTTCATTAATTGTTAATAGCCACATTATGATTTACAGGTCCACACTTTTTGTTACGACATTCACTAACATTTAATTAGAGAAAAAGCTTTTAAGCAAAGTAAACTAATTTCTGTGCAATTCAGTGGTGATTTATAAGGTTGTGGGTTTTCTGAAACTTCATGCAGGTAATTCCTTCAGCCAGGGAAGAAGGGATATGTCAGCATGCAAATGCTACAACTACTTCAACAAGCTATGAGGGCATGGCAAAAAATTTGGAAGGCAGACTGGAAAAGTACAGTAAACTACCCATTAACTGCCTAATTACTAATCCTCTGAGGCACATATGGCTACAGGCTTAATGAAGGCAATGAAATGTGTGCAATTTGTATCTAAGGTAATTACAGGGATACTGCAATTTTCAAAAAATATTAATTTTATTAATCTTAGGTATGCTAATGCGCAGAGAAAATCTGTAAAACAAAAGCAAAGGCAAATGGGATCAATAAAAATGCATTAATATGTCATTTCAATTAGTGCAAATGTTTGTTTTATGAAGCTCCATTTTCACCCCAGAATTCATTTGCAAATGATTTATTGAAGCTAAAACTGGTATGTGGGCATGTACATGTGTAAAACAAAAAGCTTAAATGTTTGTAAGATATCTGATTTACTTGTATCTGGAAACCGGAATGTGATTCAAGAATGCAGTCTTATTCACAGTTGCATAGATCAGCTACCTACCACTGAGGTGTAGATAATATAAGAATAATTACTGTTCAGTATCACTTCTCTTGCAAATGGCATGCTTCATGAAAATACGTCATTACAACAGTGTCTTTTATTTTCTTTTTTTTGTCTTTTTTCCTGTGGTTTGTTTTTTGTTTTGTTGGGGTTTTTTTAACTACTGTTTTCTGTCCTTTAAATCAGTGTATATTTAGGTTAGGCTTCTCTCTGTGCTCTTCTTATAATCCATGAATCTCCCAAAATTATTATGCATGCACTTGTATGAAGTATCCATAATATACTAGACTGTACATGGATAACACAACTTTATCGCAACAAGTGCCAAACTTCTCCTTTGGGTTTGTAAAAATATTTTAGTCACAAATCCCCCTCCCCTTGGGCTTCTAAATCTAGAAAAACATGAAGCCAGATGGATATGTCTTGCATTCTGTTATATTTTTGACCAAGTTCTCAGGGATGATGCAGTTTCCCAAAAGGGAGGGCAGTACCACTGAGCTCATGGGGTATACCTTTGCTGTAACTCTATGTGAGAGATCCCTATTCTAGGGCTACATCCATTTATAAATCTTGAGAGGATGATAATTAGGTCCGCACCCTAATTTACTCCTGTCAGTATTGTAAAACAAAAATCATTCTTGATGATAGAAAAATAACTAATGGAGGGAAAAAGGGGGAAAAAATCAAAGGAAAAAGGTAATAACCATAGAAAACCTGAAAAAAAATGTTTTCTAAGCATTTTAATTAGGTAAATAGCTATTAACCTTGAAGACCAAGCTTGATAGTTCATTAAACTATGTATTTTAAAAGATTGCTCTTGTTAGGTATTCCAGTGAGGCAGATGAATTCAAACATGGCCACAGGCATAAGAAGACTTGGAATGCATGTCCATTAAACTGACAAACAGTTTGCCAGATGGAGCCAATGGAGGCGACCCTTTTCCTGACAACTGTAAATGCTGCACAGTGATTAAAATAATGAGACTGAACTGCTGCAGTGGCTATAACAGAGTTCTGCATTTCCATTTAAAGAATGTTCCTATGTTTGTTGCAACACATGCTTCTATCACTCTCTGAAGATCTTTGCATTGGAAAAAAAAAATCAGTAGTGGATAAACCTGGGTTATGAAGTTCAAACAGTCAGGTCAGTAGTAAATATAACAAATTATGATATTTTAGTTAATATCCATAAATTTGCTTCTGCAGTTGTGGAGTTTTATTACATAAAATATTTGTGACAATGAAAAGTGGATCTTTGTGCAGTATTATTTTATGAAGTATCTAGGCAGAACTCATGAAATCACAAACCTAAAACTTCATTTAAAATTATTCATTTTTTATCATTCTTTAGAAGTAGGCTACACTTTTTCATAGGGGATCTCTTAATCTTTTCTGTTTCATTGTTAGTAGTGACCTCAGAGTAGAGGTAGTTGAAATTTTACATGAGGAAGTTTTCCTGTTGGGAATTCCATCTAAAAAGTAAACTTTACACTGGGAAATGTAAGGATCTTCAATGTAAGTCCCATAATATAATGTTGATATAAGGAGTATGAAAACAAGCCAGCATCTTTTAATATAAGAACAATATTTTTTATGTTGCTTAAACCTTTGTTCATGTTTTTTCTCTAAAACAGTTGTGTTTTAATTGCTCTTACTGCAAGCATAGCTGTAAAGTGCTTTTTAGCCTGATTTTATTTTTTAAATTTACTCTTGATTTTTTCTCCTCTTTACATATAACAGATAAATTAACAAGCTAACAGAGAAAGTTATGATCTTAACCATTCTGTTTTATAGACAGACTACATAATACCTGAGCAGCAGAAAAACATCTATTTCATTATAGGTCCATATAACCTACATTTTATATTACAATTTTTTATTTTCATGTATATGTGTATATATACATATGTATATACATATATACACATAAGTATATATACATGCGTGCATATGTGTATATGTCCACTTTTTAAAAAAAATTACTTTCACTGTTGCCCTGAGAGACTAGGTAGTAGACACTGAAGTATGGAATTACGATCTGTGTTTGAAATATAGGCCAGTGGCAGTGGTGTAAATCATACTATCTCTATTAGGTCTATGTAGGTAAAGTAGTATACAGTCAGTAAAATTGAAATCAGAATTAGGTTCAGCCTACACATTACTTATTTAAATCTCTTAATCATTATTTTTAATTTCTTATCTAGACCTATCTAAAGTCAGTTATATGGCTGCTTATTGAAAGTAATGACTGGGGTTTTCTAGGCACTGATATAATAAATTGGTAATTGAGTACACCAAAAAATATAAACAGTTACAAATGTTGTGCATTAGGGCCTAAAGTGAAGAGCTGACTGAAGCCTTCCACTATTAGAACAGTTTTATAATGTAATACTCTAGCAAATGGTCTTAAATTCTCCCTGCAGAGGTCTCGCATAGTGTATGAGTATTGCGTAAGCCATAATAGAAATGTAATTTAACGGCATGTGGTTTAGTGGAGCTTCAGTATAGGTGAAGCACTTTGTCTCACACTACCAGATATGGAACCTATACTGCCAGGTGCAGTATACGCTATCCGGAGTGGTCCCATGCAGACAAAAATGTAGTGATTCTTGTCTAGATCCCTGAATTCAGATTTATAATGAGCAGTTTAACAAAGGTACTTCTGAGTGCAATTAGGCTGCATTTTTTAATCTGGTTTGGTGATTCTGGAGAAGAGTGCCTATTACACTTAATTTAAAAATAAAGACTGGAACTAGTAGCTATTACGCTCTTTGCAATGATAACTTCTCACTTATTTGTGCAGGCTCCATCTGCTGTCACTCAGGTAATGTACTTGGCTCCAAATTCAGAGGCTCTGTTAACTCAGCCAGAACTCTAATAACTGAACCTTTAACAGCGAGGCTCAGAAAGCAGTAATTTTGAAATAATATATACATTTAAATATGGTGGGCCAATTTACTTGCTATGCCCTGTGTCTTTATATAACAGAATGAGTGTGAAGTCTAACAATATTTTTTCATTTATAGACCTTCAAGCCTGCAACATCCCTCCACCCTCAGCACCCATTTGCATTAGACTTGCTCCCTGGAACAAGGTTCCATCAGCTTCCCGAAGTCCTGTGATGATAACAGACTCCTTAAAGATATTTCTGATGATAATTAGGATTTTTTACAACTAGCAGTTTTGAGAGAAAAATAAATTTCTTATTGGTTGTCTTCACATTTTCTAATTCTGCATGGTTTTTATTAGTTTATAAATTATTTATCATCGTTACTCTTTGAAAAAGAAGAAAGGTTTCTGACCATCCTAACCAGTTGGACTAGATGATCCTTGTAGGTCCCTTCCAACTGAACTATTCAATTTCTGTTCTATAACTATGTCTTTATTACGTACTAGAGACCTTTACTCAAGTCATGAGTGAAATTTTCATCCTTTGCAGGGAAAACAGTGAAAATTTTCCTGCTTGTGATTCCTGCAACTGATATAACTCCCATAATACTCTCCTGATGTAACTCTCCGTTCTCAATTACAAGAATAAGGAAAAATAATTCAGTTCCACATCTGTTGCTTTTGACATCATATAATATTTGAACATTCCGAGACAGAATGCCATGAATAATAGGCTGAGTTTTTGCTATATCTGCAGTGGAGCTTTTCTGATGCTCTGCATAGTATCTGTAACAAACTATTGAAATGAAGAATAGGATCAGTTATACTTTTGGCAGTACTTCCAGATATCAAAACTGTGGGAGTCAGCATCCATAAATCATTTAAGAACTGCCCAGCAAGCAAAAGTGAAATTAGCTAAACTATGTTTTAAACACATTAAAGAGAAGAGATATAAATACCATTCCAAGCATAGCAATCTAATGCATTCAACATTTTCTTGGTATGAATGACTCCTTTGGTAAAAGTGGTGGCTCACAAGGATCTTTTGTCCACAAATGTAAGTTGCTCACTATTTCTGTCCAAGCCTTTGCTGTATAAACAGAAGTTTTCTTTCTGATGGGTATTCAGAATATTTTTATTTGTATTTGTGAGTATTTGTAACTGTTTGACTCTCTTGTTTGGATAATGATGTTTTGGGCTTTTTCATTAGTGTCCATAGGATAATTTCAGTGAGTCATTTTCCACGTTTATTTGAGGGACTTCTGTATACCAGAAAGATTCTTACAAATAGCACTGACTCACCTGAGTAAGCAAAGGAAGGAGTCGTTAATGAAGGGAAAGAAATGAACAGGTTTTGTTTTCAAATATATTTGTGTCTTCTCTTTGGCCTAAAATCTACCTGGATCCAAAATGCTACTGTATCTTGTATAGCCTACACATTCTGCTTCCCAGTACTCTCTTCAACAGTTAGTGTGAATTAGCTGTTTGATCAAGGCCAAAATCAAAGGAAAATTATTACAATATTTGGTGATGTCAAACTATTAAATTATGTAAATGAAACCAGTGTTGTCTAGTTGTGATGCCTATTCTTAATCTTCCTTTTGAGATACAGACTTCTAAATAAAAAAAGGCAGAATTTTTAGAAGTGCTGAGGTCAATCTGAGCTGCAATTAAAGAGCAGAACAAAAAATCAACCTAGAAATTTATGATTTATGAATGTGTCTTTAGGCATTCAGGTACTGGGTTTGAGATATACGAAAATGCTGGAAGGTATTAGATTAATACTCCTTATAAAAGTGATAATTTAGTGACCTAACTTTCAAAGATATAAGTGGCAAAATACACAGTTTTCTTTTAGAATAAGCTTTCTATTAGTCAATAAACTCTTAAATGTCACTGAAAAGCAGCATGTCACATTTTGGTTTTAATCCAATGTTAGTGTTATTTTATTAAGACTTTATTAAGACAAAAACAAATTATATTTTTTTCAAATTCACAGGTGAAGAACATCATATTTATTTATGTTTCCAACCAATAAATTGAATAACTAAGTACCTACTTTTCAAGAGGTTTTCCATAGCATGATGATAAAATTAAATGATGCTACACATTTTCCATGTGTCACTCTTCAATCCAATGAAACTATAATGTGTTGAGGCAAGATTGTTTTGTTAGAATTACATGGCATTTTTGGAAACTTTTCACTCAGTATAGTTTCATTAGATCTGATAAATCAATGAAAATTAATACACAGCTTTTACTAATCTTATTTTGACCTGTTCAACTCTGAAATGTAAACTGTATGGATCACACATCACTACATAGTGAAAAATCAGTAAAAAAAAGAAAACTAATGAACGACATCAAAAACTGAAAAATGCATAGATAATCTCTTAAACTCAGATGATAAATATTGCTGACAAGTTCAGTATGACTTGTGAAGGTTAGCATAAAGCATTATGCCTTATTTGAACAGACAAGCAAGAAACCTTGCATGCTGTCTTGTAAAATGAGCAACATAATAAATTACAGACTAGCAAATGAATGGTTAATGACTGAGAAAATTTGACTGACAAATACATAGAACATGAGTAAGAGAGAACTGAATCTTAGAAGTGTTGTATTAAGATAAGTAAAAGAATTACTGTTATACTTCTCTGCAACTTAACTTGGTCTCAAGAACCTTCTTTGAAATGCAGAAGTTTCTGTTACAGTTCTGCTTTCAATTCAGCTCTTAAGGGAGGTGTTGATCAGTCTTTCTAAATGTGTCCTCAACATTCATGGATAAACCTGTTAAAACAGAAAAAAAATAAGGACTAAATCCCAGCTCCACTGAACAAACTCCCTCTATTTTCAGTAGTATCCAGAATTTTCCTGTGATGTGCAGCTGCGCAAGTAAATTAGCATTTTGATTTCAGAATTGTAAGCGTAAAAGTCCAAAGATATGAACGCAAGAAGGGTCTCATATGTGCTGATTTGTAGATTCAGGCAGATGGAGCTCTATTTAAGAAAAAGTTCTTTAAGAGGCCGCTTGAGAACTCAGCATATCCAATACAGCATTTAACTATATTTCCCTTAAGTATGAAGAACACTTTCAGCATTTTATCCTTTTACGTGTTATTCATAGATTTGTACACAGGATTCCATTCACAGAAGAAATGAGGCAACCTGTATTCAGCTTGTTAGGTCTGTAGTTGGTAAGAAAAGGAAGGTAAAAAGAAACTGAAGGAAAGAATTAAAAGCAAGCAGCTTACATGGGGCCTGATTGCACCAATCAGCCTTAATGGGCTTATTGATCAACTTCACTTGGGACCTCCCTACAAACTCAGCCCACTCCCTGTCTGAGCCATTGTGCTGGTTTTGTCTGGGTTAGAGTTAATTTTCTTTGCAGTAGTTAGTATGGGGTTGTGTTTTGGATTTGCACTGAAAACAGTGTTGATAACACATGGATGTTTTAGTTACTGCTGAGCAGTGCTGACACAGAGCCAAGGCCTTTTCTGCCTCTCACCCCACCCCACCAGCATGGAGGCTGGGGCGCACAAGAAGCTGGGAGAGCAGACAGCTAGGACAGCTGACCCCAACTGACCAAAGGGATATTCCATACTAGATGGTGTCATGCTCATCGTATGCAGCTGGGGGACCTTTGGAGCGATGGTATTTGTCTTTCCCAAGTCACCTTTACACGTGACGGAGCCTGGCTGTCCTGGAGATGGCTGACCACCTCCCCGCCCATGGTAAGTGAGGAATGAATTCTTTGCTTTGCTTTGCTTGTGTGAGTGGCTTTTGCTTTGCTTCTTAAACTGTCTTTATGTCAACTCACTAGTTTTCTCACTTTTACTCTTCTGATTCTCTCCCCCATCCCACTGCGGAAGAGCGAACAAGTGGCTGTGTGGCACTTAGTTGCTGGCTGGAATTTAAACACGACAGCCATGTTGTAGCTGTATCTTTCTCCAGCCCTGTCTGCCGGGTGGACCACAGACTCTGCGGTGTGGGCAGCCTGTCTCCAGGTCAGGCCCCTGGCACATACATGGTAGCCTGTCTTTGGCCCTGTCTCCTGGATGGACTTTGGACCCAAGGTGTAACCATGGCTTGGCCCTGTTGTCAGCTGCTCCTGGCAGGACTCTCTCTGGGCCCTGGGCTTGGTTCACTGCCCTGTCTGGGACTGTTGATGGGCCCTCTTACCAGCACTGTGCTCTGCCTGCCATGTTCAGACCCTGTGGGATGGTGCCCTGTTGACAAGGGCACAGCCAGCGTGGGGCTCCCCCTGGGCTCCTGGCTCCCCATCCCTACAGGAGCAGCTGGCTCTCGCTGTGCCCTGGTGCAACGCTTATCAGCACAGTCCTCTTTGACGAGTTCACCCTGTCACAGCCAAAACTTTCAGGCCCACTAACTTTCCCTTTGATCTCCACCTTTAACTGAGGACATCTATCAAGTTTACAAAATTGACACACAGCTATCAGATTCATAAGCTTGAAAGAAAAAGAAATAGCTCTTTTATGAAACCAAGGATGAAAACCAGAACATTCTGTCATACTGGGTTTATTGTAAATACAATAATAGACCCATTGCAGAACAGAGGAAAACAAAATATATGCCATTTTCTAAAGTTAAATAATATCTATGTATAAAATAAAGTTACAATATTACCAAAATAAGATAGTCATAAAAAGCATGGACTTCAGTGGAGCTATAATTTCACTCCAAATTATTGCATTTCAGATGTCTACATTAAAGGAACCATGCACTGCCCTGACATCAGTAAGGAAGTTTCTGCATGACCTGTTACTGTGCTCCAAGGTAGGTCTCATTTCTTCTCTATTTATTAGTTACATTGGTGAGTCACCCAGAGATCTTCAAGCTAATCAAGACTCTATGCTATATACTTATAGTAAATGGTAGTTTCCACTCCAGTGAGTTTATAAACAAAACACGGAAGCAGAAGATAAAGGTATCCGTAATAATGTAGTGATTCAGTTTTGATAAGTTAGCTTTTCTAGATGAATTATTTTGTTTCTTATCAGCAGGGAGAATTTTCAAGATGGTGCAGCACATGAAGGATTTTGAGGGGCATAATGATGTGGTTCTGAGGACCAAGGTCCTTTATCTGAGGATAAAGGTTCTCTCCTATAGAAGGACAGGACTAGGAGTAAACATAAGGGTGTTAATAAAAAAAGCCTTCCTGACACTGATAATATTTGTAGAAAATATTGAAAAGTAAAAAGAAAACTTCTAATTAATTTGTTTTAGGGCTGTGTAAGTGAAAAAGAATGTGAAGGGTGCTGGATGTAGTGAGTCAAAGCTGACATTCTTTTGGTGGCAGAATGAAAATCCACAAAAAAATGATGAATCATGAAATTATCCAAATAGCAGCATATAAAAGAATTTGGAAAGACCCCAAAGGCAGTAGTGGAGATTGCATTTGTACAAAGCAAAAATGGTAGCTGGAAGAATACTGTGTGATGACGATATTGAGTTAAGAGAAGTGACAAGTTGTTGAAAGGTAAGCACAGAGAGCTAAGTCAAAGATGAAGCTCAGACTGTGGCTTTTAAAGATGGGAGATATGACAGTGTGTCCATATAGAAAAATGAGAAAGGGAGGGTTTGGGAGGAATTAAAAAATGAGCTTGTTTTTGGCTATGTTGCATTTCAATTAATGAATGTCCAAAGGAGGTATAAGAAAGACTGGTATTTGCCGGCTGACCATGAGCCAGCAGTGTGCCCAGGTGGCCAAGAAGGCCAATGGCATCCTGGCCTGTATCAGAAATAGCGTGGCCAGCAGGGACAGGGAAGTGATCTTACCCCTGTCCTCGGCACTGGTGAGGCCGCATCTTGATTACTGTGTTCAGTTTTAGGCCCCTCACTACAAAAAGGACATTGAAGTACTCGAGCGTGTCCAGAAAAGGGCAACAAAGCTGGTGAAGGGTCTGCAGCACATGTCGTATGAGGAGCGGCTGAGGGAACTGGGGTTGTTTAGTCTGGAGAAGAGGAGGCTGAGGGGAGACCTCATCGCCCTCTACAGCTGTCTGAAAGGAGGTTGCAGAGAGCTGGGGATGAGCCTCTTTAACCAAGTAATAAGCGATAGGACAAGAGGGAATGGCCTCAAGTTGCGCCAGGGAAGGTTTAGACTAGATATTAGGAAGTATTTCTTTACAGAACGGGTTATTAGGCAGTGGAATGGATTGCCCAGGGAGGTGGTAGAGTCCCCATCCCCGGAGGTGTTTAAGAGTAGGGTCAACATAGCGCTGAGAGATATGGTGTAGATGGGAACTTGCAGCGTTGGGTTGATGGTTGGACTAGATGATCTTCAAGGTCCTTTCCAACCTAGTTGATTCTGTGATTCTGTGAAAGTTAAGAAGACTGTGAGGGGACAGGCCAGAAAGATCTGATTTTAGAAGGTTTGGGCCTGAGTATGAAAGAGAATTTAAAGAAATTGCCTGAACAAAATACCTCATCTTTGGGTAACAATACCCAGGAAGCCACAGACCTATTCTCTTTTTGCTTGAAGAGAAAGGCAGGTAACATCTGACACCTCTGCCATCCTCGATGACTAAATCATACTTTTGCAAAGACAATAGCTTACAGTCTCTGGTTAGTAGAAATTTTGTGTTGCTCAAAATTTGTGTATGATTCTGCTGTCTCTTGATACCCATTTCCTTCAGCACGCTGAACATCTCTATTTTACAAGAAGTATATTTTTTTATCTGTGGTTCTGCCAAGTTTGACCATTCTGGTATGCAGAGTTGTATCGTGACAGCATATTAGTTAAATACATACACGCACGCAAACATATAGAAAGAGGAAGCATCATATATTTAAAAAAAAAAAAATCCAACACAAAACCAACACCCAAACTAGTTGCAGAACTCTGAAAATCCATAATATATGACTTTATTATGGTGCTTACTTCCCAATATTTGTGAAGTTGTTAAATAAAGTTGCAGGGTGCAAAAGTAAAGAATGCACTCGTTCTTGTTATAAAACCAGTGGAAGCCCACTCATGCTAATTGCTGTGACTCCATTAAACTCAATATAATTATCCTCACTGATTTATGTCAGCCAAATAATTTTAGGGAGGTGTCTCACAGAATTGTAGAAAACAGTATAGACAACATTTGATCGGTTCAGTTCATTACTTCTGTAAGACTATTCAGGCATGCACAGGTGTACTTTGAATTACTTTTTGCCCAAACCCACCATTTTGTAGGACACAAAGAGAAATATAAGATCCAGGGTCCTTACTCAGGAAAGAGTGCTCAAAAGCTCTCATTTTTTATCACTTTGATATTTTCTGGATTACTGCATTCACGTTTACTCTGATTTGGTTCTACACTATCAGTTGTCTTGGCATGTGGGAAGGGAGCAGAAAACACATGCAGCTCTTTATAATTCTAAATTGCTTTACAAGGTTATATTAAACATAATAATTTAACTAAGTTTGCTGAATCTGGAATAGCAACATGTGGTGAATGGCATCAAAAAGCAGTGTTCTTTCTCTCTGAAAGGAAGACCTGCTTCAGACAGGCAGTTGTATTGATCAGGTGTAGGAAGCTTACCTGGGGATGACAATACTAGAGCAATTCACTCCTTTCTTTGTAGGGGTTGTGGCTGTCTTTTATCCCTTCTTGTTACATCCTTGCATCTTTAGTCTATATGGGTTGTTTTACATATGTTGGCTACATGTTCTTTGTTCACTTTATTATGCCCGAAAAACATTTCTATCCAGCTGTCAAGGACGTGTTCCCTTATTAATCCATAATTGACCATTTCTGATCTACATTTACACTCTTGGGGCCTCTGCTGTCCTCCCATGCTTGTGCTCTCAAGAGCCCCTAGTACAGGAACGATTCTTGGTGGTGAGTTTTTCAGGGAATTTACTGTCCTCACCCTAATGGTAGGGCCTCAACACTACCACAGGATATATTGCACAGGGACAGGTAATGTATAGGTATCCCAGATTTTTGTAGTATGTCTTTGAGTTCATAGGTGTGAAAGTGTTAGTACCTGTTCCTGTAGTACTACGATAACACTAAGGTGATACCTCCAAATTAGAGTAGCCTGGAAAGTCTTATGAAGATTTTATGGTGGTGTTGAAAATGGATTAGGCTGACACTATGTCAGCCCTTGAAAGGTTGCTAGCTAAGATGATTTCTTGTTCTATAAGTATTCATTGGTATACTTACCTAATCTTTATTTAGTAGTGGTTGATCAATGAAGAGGGAATATTATTTTATGTGAACATACTCAAGCCAGTGTATCCCACTGCTAAATGATCAGGTTAACTTTCACAATTGAATTTTGAGCAGCTGTAAGCTGTTGTTCCACTTGTGATTTGTTGGCAGTCATCAGATCTTTGATTGACCCTTCATGCTCTTGGTGCTTTTTTGCTTTCTTGTTTGCTCATTTTCTTTGGCATAAGGGTATAACTTTAGGGGGGAAATATTCTCAAGGTAAATTTCTCTTAGTTAAGAGAAAGAAAACAGGTATTAATACCAAAATAAGAATGAAATTATGCTTTTGGGCTACTTCACATTGATGTGTAACTAGGTGTTTAAAAAATACTAAATCTAATAATCCAGATATCACAACAAATTCATACTTGTTTCTGTTGCTGGCAGGAGTTTGATTACATGTGCTTTTCGCTGAAGAAAAGTTTAGAGAGTTCTATTAATTATTGATAAATATTTAATAATACCTAGTTATGAGTATAAGAGGATTACAAAAGGGGAATAATGAGTCCAAAGATGAAGCCCATACTATTTAATAACTTTAGGCATATTCAACAGAAAAATAAAAAAAAAAAAACAACTCAAAAGTCCATATCTGAGAACAGACAGTTCTATTACCATGACTCAATATTGACAAATTTTAAAGAAGCATATGCTGTAAATACAAGGCTCATGAGACAGAAAGTACTGACTAAAAATTACTTTGGTGTATCATTAAAACACATAAAATGCATGCTATTAAAAACAATGAAGGTTTCAAAAGACACAAGGAAAGTAATTAATGTTGAATATTTACTGTGTAAGCAGTAAATAGTACCAGTATCTAATTAGAGTATATTTCCAGATATATGTTTCAGAAGTCCCTAATTTGGATTTATGGAAAATGTGATCTTCAATTAATCAATTGTGTATTAAACTGTGATTCAGTCCCTCCCTAACTGCCAAGAGCTAGACTTTGCAATGTAAATGAAGACTTTCAATGTATTTTTTATCTGCAAATTGTTTAGTTCACAGATCAATTATTATAGTTATGCTTGATATCTTGAGAAATGTTGCTATGCTTTATAAGCTACAGATATAATTCTGCCAGCCCTAAAGTATATAGTACTTACTTCAGAGAGATCCCTTTGTTGACTTAGCAAGCATTAGCACATCTATATTCCATAATAGATATCATGATATAATGGGAAGGATAGGAAAGGGCGAGAGAGATTTTTCTGAGTAATATAAAATTTCTATAAAATGTAGAAGGCTTCTGTTTTTATTGTGGTATGTAGAACAAATGATGCAGTGACATTACACTCCTCAGTAGCAGAGAAAAAAGGGAAGGTCCAACAGATGTTTACTTTATACATTTCTTTACAACCTTATATATATTATTCTATATAAAAACTATTATTATCATCTATATTAAATATAGATATAACTCAATATAATTAAATATATTGGTATAGTATTAGTTGTACTATAATACTATAAATAAACCATTCTTATATGATTTGTTTATATATCTCACATATAATAAATATATACATATCAATCATGTCTGTCTATATAAAAGAGTACATTACAGGATATGATAATGCTATTTTCCCCCATGGAGTACACACAGGAGTTGTCTATTATTACTATAACTGCCTATAAATAATTGCATTTTTAGTTTAGATCCCTATGGCTCTAGTTTGGCAAGATTCTTACTAGAAATTGTCCGACATTGTTTTACCAATTCAGCTTAGAACCCAGATAGCCCTGCACCTGTGTACATGGCTTCGGTCTTTCTTTCCAGATAAAGCAACATTTACCTAAAATGGACATGCCAGAAGTACCTGATGTTTAAGCCACAGCTGTTCATATTCATCTTGTTCTTGTGGCTAGTTGTCTAGAGAGTTGTTGATAATTCTTTACACATAGCTAGCTATATTTTACTTCTTGACCTATATCTTTAATTGATGACAAAGTAGGGTATGTTTTAAAGTTTTCAGGATTTGCTTGGGAATAATAGAAATCAAAATTTCCAGCAAAATGGAGGTAATGAAATAAAGCATCTATAAACTTAAATTATCCATGTATAGAGTCATATGCTCTATATTCTGTACGTATCAGATATGAAAATCAAAACCAAGACATTTTCCTTTGTTTTGGATAGCAGATGGGCATTGTAGCAGTATTACTGTAGTACAGGATGATTAACACAGGAAAAACAAATAGATATGTTAAAGAACTTTTCAAGGACTTTGGCTTATGTATAGGGCATTAATTTTAAGAAAATATCCCATAATACCAATGTAAAAATGAATAATCTATACATATGCTTTATTTCTCTTGCTTACTTTGAAACCAACAAATTAGAAGAGTATTTCTGGGGGTGGTACAGAAAGGGAAAGCAGTTTAACGAGACCACAGGGAAAGTAACTCTATGAACTATTGCCAACTTCTTGCTGAGCTTCTACATTTTTTTAATCTATGAATTATGTTGGATATCCAATTTAATGTGAAATTTAGACTTTTTAGGAAACAACAGTTTCTGTCTGAATTTACATCTGTAAAAGTACTCTGTGCTCTTAGTTTGTTCATTTTTTTAACCCCTGGCCTTGTATATAATTGAAAAGTGTCTTCCTCTGGTACATGGTCAGAATAAGAAAGATTATTTTCTTTTTCTGACCTTAAACTTTTCAATAATATCTTTCAATTAAAAAGGAAGAACCTTACTGCTCTTTCTGTATTGTATAGATTCCAACTGAAATGTAAATCAGTCATTGACTGAATTATACATGTAGTCTTTTTAGATTTCATATTTATAATGTTCTCTTATTTTCTATTTTCCCATACTGCAGTCTGTGACAACTCTGTAAACCTGTGATTAATCCTCTACATATGGTTTACACAGAGTTTTTGTTTTAGTCTTTATTAAAATTGATATATGGTCTACAGCATAATAAAACAATATGGAGATTTATTTTAAATCAATGGTGCCTTAGGCCAATTTAATCGACCCAGTAATAACATTTAAATTGACCCAGATAATCTGATCTACATGCAGCAATGCTGTGCTCTGCAATGGAATTATCGTTACATTTTACACAGTAACAGCAAAGATGATGACATTAGGAAACTGACCATTAAACAAAGCCCATCTGCAATGGACTGGAAATAGGTTTTATTGGTCATAATAAAAATTACATGTATAATGTTTGATAGCTGCATAAGGTGAAATGGCCATTAAACTTTTCCTGTGCTGTGTATTGGGTTCATCAGTACAAAGAGCTTCCTTTCATCAATGTCATGGTCATGCATGGCGTGGTCTATAAAATTCCTTATTTCTGGAGAGAAACTGTTTCTGTCAGACACATTTTGTGTCATTCTCCATGTCTCATATCGCTGAAGTAAAAAGAATTAGCCACTGAGCTGCTTAGTTAGTAACATTTTAAAAATCTAGAACCTCAGAGTCCTGTGAATCATTTTGCTGTTTGCAGATGTCCTTTATGGGTCGTAAACCAAATTCTTAATAATTTGGGGGGGGGAAGAAAAAATATATAGATATACTCAATATAAAAATGTAAATTATATTAATATAACATATTATAGCATAATATAGCATATATTATATAAAATATGGAAATTTAAAGATTTGTGATTACAAAATATTCCAACATTCCTCCTCTTTTCCTTACCCTGAAAAATCCATTGCTCATGAAATAAACACAATAGCCCTTTTCTTTCTCTCCTTCCTGTTCCTTCCTTCCCTATCACGACATTTCAAGGAAATGAACTTTTCTGAAGTGAAAGAATAGAATGGCTTTGTTGTTATTAGACATACACAGTAGATTCATGAAAGCTGAAAATCATTATTTTTATTATACACTTAAATAGCTTTCCTTATGATATTGTCCCAGATGAAAATATTTGACATGGCTATGATTTAGTAGCAGTTCAAGGTTTATTAATGGTGTGAGGTGGATCAAAAGGTTGAATTTTAGCACTGCTTAATGACTGACCCATTTAAAGATTAACAAGGTGATTTGGTAGAATATGTTATAATTAAAACAGTGACTTAATATTACAGACTTGAGAATGACAAGTTTCACATTAACTTACTACAAGGTATTCTAAATCAAAGTACATATATATGTATGTATAAACACAAACCATGCACACACACGTACACAGACAGCATGGACATACTTGGATATCCAGTGAAATATGTAGACACCACACTCATGAAAGGAAATGTATGTATTCAAACACAGAGGTAGAGAGGTGGATGGAAGAGACTAGTCTATAGTTAGAATTTCCCTCTTCTTGAGTTCGGAGCAAATACTCACAATGCATCAGTATTCTTAAATAGGTGATAACTGAGCCTCAAGAAGTCTGACTTCACCCTGGCCTTTCATTGGCTTTGTGGGCAGATGATCTTTAAACCTCGAGGAGTCTGTGCCTGAGAGGTGTCCCAGCTCAGGGGAGATGCTGGTCACAGCCCACTGTGATCCAGGAGAGTTCAAAGTGTCTTGCTTTGGGTTGCTATTTATAGGGTCCAAGATGACTGACTTCTGTCAGGTACTTTTCCATTTCAGCCCAACTCAGATGATGAAATACTCTGGTACTTTCCACCACTTGTGCAGGCCCAGAACTTGCTAGATCTTAGAGTTCTGGTATCACCCACCTGCTTTGGGCCATGACCCAAGTGCAGATGTACTGGGCTGTCAGAAGGTGACTGATTGTCATTGATGTTCCCAAGCAGTAGGGGAGGGGGCAGGAGCCAGGTGCACTAAGGGGGTGCCTTAATGCTCTGGTCCAGTGCCTTTGACTTTGTTATTATTGTTCTCAAGTTGTAGGGGAGGGGGCAGGAACAGGGTGTGCCAAGGGAGTGCTTTAACGCTCTGGTCCACTGCCTCTCCCAGTTCTGGGCATGTGGCCCAGGGGGAAACTGCATCAAGCGGCCCAAGAGAGAGGGGAGTTGCACCACCACAGACATTTAATTGCTTAGTTTTATGAATGAAAGAACTCGTAAAACAGATGATTCAGAATAAATAAGGGGAACCCTCTTACTGAAAAATTGTGACTTACTCCATATTAATTGATAGTAATGCTTTTATTATTTATCTGTTTTTATTTAGTATGATGGTAACGGTGGCCGAGACAATTATTCTTGAGACTAATCTTATTTCAAAAACCATGCAGTAGCAAGTTCTTATACATATAAGACGTTGCAAAAGTGTGACTGATTGGAGGTAAGATTGCTAATGGACAATGCAGTTCTGAGATGCGAAGCATAATCAAGATTGATGTAGTGACCAACACTACAGGTTAAAAGACATTAGTGACATTGCAGACTGAGACACACATTCTACTCAAGGGATAATAAACTACTGTATACGGTACACCAAAGCATCAACTTTGCTGCTTGGTATGTGTAGACAAATCAATGTGCCTATGAGGACCAGCCTGAATTCAGTAGGGTTCTATCTGTGTGTAGAAAGGTTAAGGCAGAAGAAAAAGCACTCTCTTGAAAGAATAAGAGAATAAATCTGCTCAGTTAATACATTACAGTAAGAATTGATTTTTTTATCTCATATATTTTATGTTTTTCACCTCTATACATGCTTAGAACATTAATGTCAATATTTTCATTATTCTACTGTAGCTGGTGTGCATATTATACCTTACCTAAATCAATTTTGCCAGGAAAGAATAAAAACTGCAATTTTTCCTCTTTACCTCACTGCAATCATTTCCTCCATGTACAGTCCTTGAAACTTCCTCTCACAATCCAAATTCAGACAAACAAAGACAGTAATATGTCACTCAATTCCTTGTTGACATAGTGTACTCAAAATCCTAACTAATTTTGAGTTCTTATTGGTGCAAAGGGCTTTACAGCATTTCATTCTTTCAGGGCTGTTTTAATACTCACAGGACCTTCTCTAGTTCCTTTTTATCTATCATCAAACTCTTTGTAACCATGAAATTGCTTGTTTTGGATGCTTGTCTGTGAGAAGCAGCACAGAAATCCTGTCTGCCAACCATCCGCTGCAATACACTGGAAAACGTAAAGCTGAATAAAGCATTGAAGCCTATGTTTCTTTGTGGGTAACCAGTAGCTCTTTTCCATTTTTTGAAGCTACAGTCCCAGTGTCAGGCCAATGTCAGTCACAATGTTGCTTCTACTTGTCTCTAGAAGTACATTACTAATGTAGGTTTTTGTGAACCAGTCATATGTGAGTACTGGTAGCCCAGAACAGTGTGTGAAAACTGCATACCTTAGTTAAGACACAGTCACCCTTCAGCTGAACAAGGAGTGAAAGAAGAAAATAGCTTCTGTACCATGCTCTTGGGTAGATCTAGGGTACCACAGAGTGTAATTTAAAGGCTGTTTTAAATGCATATACCTTCTTGCCCAAGGATTGGTACTGATGAAGTTTTCTGCAGGTTTAGCCTCCCTAGAATCCCCACACAGCCATACAGCTTTATATTGCCTTTTATTGAATAATTTGTGTTCATGTGCTATACTCCATGCTGTATTAGTGGGCACTGCAGTAGCTGGAGGATAAGATAAGGCTTTATGATGTGTGGGCTCTGGGAAGGCTGAGAATATCAGTGGTCTGTGCACAAGTTCAACTGTCTCTGTACATAGGAAAAAAGATTTTCTTGGAATCATCATTCTTCATATGATGATTGCTACAAGTAGCTCCCTTTTGTGGAGGATTGCTATTCATATGAATATTGAATTTCATACTTCCAGATATCTTTAAGATGCGTTTTCTTCATATGATCTAAAATGTTCATTCCCTTTGAAAGTTTTGGATGTGCACTTATTAATTGCTATCTCACACCGGTTCCTATATTTTGACCCAAAGCAAGACAGATTTTGATTCACTGACTGGTAGTTATCCAGTGTTCAAGAATGAGCAGGCCTTAGCTTTGAGAGCAGGAGACTCTAATCCTATCTCTGCCAATCTTCATCCATGATTTCAAGCAAGTTCTGCAACTTATCAATAGCACAGTTTCTCCATCTGTAAAATCAGGGAAATGGGATAGTTCATGACCTGCTAAGAGTGTTCTGAGAATTTGATAATGTTTTTATAGTGCTCTGAAATTGGTTCATTTCAGATTATATTTCCATGTAAGACTAAATTTTTCCCACAGAAAAAAAAATTGAGTGACTCAAAAATAATTTTAATCAGCACTGTTATTTGTATACTGGGAACCTCAGAGTGCTTGGGAGGTAAAACAGTAATAATATCCCTTAAAAATATACTTGGATGTCTTCAAGTTTTATCTGGACCTAATTCCACTTGATTTAGAGCAAGTATATTTATTCTAAGAACACCAATCCATATCTGAATTGCTGAAAATTCACAATAAACTTTTAACAGTAAATGCAGCTGGGGAACTAGGACCAGAATTACAGCAGACAAGATTTCTGGCCTTCCAGAGGCATGCAACAAAAACCACCCCTGTATTTTCGATAGCAATGTTCATCTCACCCAGCTTCTGGTAAACTTGTTGGCAAAGGTAATTTTGGTTCTTCCTGGATGCCTTTATAGTATAATTCAAGACAAGTCAATACAATCATTGTGTTGATTTTGCATTGCAGATTTCAAGCCTTTAGCTGCAGGGATTGTAGGTAGTTCAGAAAGTTATATTTTTAATTGTAAAAAAAAAAAAAAAAATTCTTTCCACTTCCAGCTCCTGCTGAATTCTATGCTCCCTGGGATTCCCTGTCTCATAAAGGAGGACTTTCCTACTGTAGGATGTAAGCCCTTCTACCCACACCTTCTGATGATTTCAAGGACAGTCTTTGTCCTGAATAATTTGAACTCGGAATTTGTACAGCAAGATAACTTTGAAACCAAATCTGAAAAATTAGCATAACACTTAGTTTAGTGGAGTTTTTGCTTTTTGTCATTACAGATGCTGACCAAGTTGGAGATCTTTTGGCAGAATACATGGTTCCCACTTTCTCATCTTTTTCCATAACTGGAAATTTTCTTATAAAATTAGAATGCTAACTTTGTTAAGTGCTGGCCAGTTCTTACGAGGCAATATGTCACCACTAGCTTTAAGTGCTTATGTTTTTCATTATGGCAACTCAAATGCATGTTTTGTAATACCATTCTGCTTCCATTAGAGGCTTTTTACTAGAGTCACTTAGAAGCAACAGACGTACTGTCTCCATTGCTTGGTGTCCTCAGACGCTCAGGTTATTCACTCCAGGTTTTCTAAAGAATGCTTCCAAATCACTTCCAAAGGCTTAATGTACTCACATTCAGAATCCTTGGGGTTTTGTTTTTGGTTTTTCTTTTCATTTTTTTCCCCATGCTGGGAAAAAAGTCTCGGCAGTTGCTAAAAGATCCAGAGGCTGAAGCAAATCTGTCATTTTTTCCACAGATATTCTTTGTTTAGATTAGATATAATCTCAAATTAGTTTTAATGAGCTCATCTGATAAAACCATGCATTTTTCATTAAAGTTATGCCATGATTATATATAGACAGTGGATCTAAAGGAAAGACACCACATGACTGATACCATTTCAGTGATTTCTGCTTTCAATGTTTTTATCCATTAAATTTTTAAAGTAATAGTAATTTCAGTCAACTTTAAGTATTTTAATTAGTAGAGCATATTAATATTTCAAAGATACTTTATAATTTGATTAGAAAATAGAATTGTGTTAAGTACTCATAAGAAATACCTATGTGATAGGTTTATCCTTTAAGGATGCTCCCACACCCTACAAATAAGTATATTTTAGAACCGTCGTTCCCATTCCTTAGTTTTCTTAGGACTCACTGCAGTCTGCTGGCTAATTAGAAGCTTCCCTGCAGTTCTTCTACCCCTCTTCAAGAAGTTACTCATCTCTTTACTTCTCATGTTTTTTGTTCTGATCTTTAGTTACTGTTTGCTTATTATCATTGATTAGCTTGTTGCCTGACTAACAGATAAGTGTGGCTGCAAATCACATCTCTTCTGTAGTCAGTTCTTTTGGAATACCAGCCTTTTAACATGAAAAGGATTTAAAGAGGGTTTCCTAATT